>NW_027365152.1:0-135564 GCF_046119375.1 Phyllobates terribilis | reverse complement strand
GCACCTTGCAATGTGGAGATATTACTGTTTGTGCATTTACAATATTCATTGATTTTTGCCATTGAAAAACGTCCAGAAATGTTTGAAGCTACTGACTGAATGAAAGGAGCTGGCATCTCACTCTCTTTGAATCTTCTTTATCAAGCTAGGATTAGCAGGAAAAAGCAAAAAATTTCAGAATTGCACCTTGCAATGTGGAGATATTACTGTTTGTGCATTTACAATATTCATTGATTTTTGCCATTGAAAAACATGTTTTTCATATACCAGAAATGTTTGAAGCTACTGACTGAATGAAAGGAGCTGGCATCTCACTCTCTTTGAATCTTCTTTATCATGCTAGGATTAGCAGGAAAAAGCAAAAAATTTCAGAATTGCACCTTGCAATGTGGAGATATTACTGTTTGTGCATTTACAATATTCATTGATTTTTGCCATTGAAAAACATGTTTTTCATATACCAGAAATGTTTGAAGCTACTGACTGAATGAAAGGAGCTGGCATCTCACTCTCTTTGAATCTTCTTTATCATGCTAGGATTAGCAGGAAAAAGCAAAAAATTTCAGAATTGCACCTTGCAATGTGGAGCTATTACTGTTTGTGCATTTACAATATTCATTGATTTTTGCCATTGTAAAACATGTTTTTCATATACCAGAAATGTTTGAAGCTACTGACTGAATGAAAGGAGCTGGCATCTCACTCTCTTTGAATCTTCTTTATCCTGCTAGGATTAGCAGGAAAAAGCAAAAAATTTCAGAATTGCACCTTGCAATGTGGAGATATTACTGTTCGTGCATTTACAATATTCATTGATTTTTGCCATTGAAAAACGTCCAGAAATGTTTGAAGCTACTGACTGAATGAAAGGAGCTGGCATCTCACTCTCTTTGAATCTTCTTTATCATGCTAGGATTAGCAGGAAAAAGCAAAAAATTTCAGAATTGCACCTTGCAATGTGGAGATATTACTGTTTGTGCATTTACAATATTCATTGATTTTTGCCATTGAAAAACGTCCAGAAATGTTTGAAGCTACTGACTGAATGAAAGGAGCTGGCATCTCACTCTCTTTGAATCTTCTTTATCATGCTAGGATTAGCAGGAAAAAGCAAAAAATTTCAGAATTGCACCTTGCAATGTGGAGATATTACTGTTTGTGCATTTACAATATTCATTGATTTTTGCCATTGAAAAACATCATGTTATTCATATACCAGAAATGTTTGAAGCTACTGACTGAATGAAAGGAGCTGGCATCTCACTCTCTTTGAATCTTCTTTATCATGCTAGGATTAACAGGAAAAAGCAAAAAATTTCAGAATTGCACCTTGCAATGTGGAGATATTACTGTTTGTGCATTTACAATATTCATTGATTTTTGCCATTGAAAAACGTCCAGAAATGTTTGAAGCTACTGACTGGATGAAAGGAGCTGGCATCTCACTCTCTTTGAATCTTCTTTATCATGCTAGGATTAGCAGGAAAAAGCAAAAAAATTCAGAATTGCACCTTGCAATGTGGAAATATTACTGTTTGTGCATTTACAATATTCATTGATTTTTGCCATTGAAAAACATGTTTTTCATATACCAGAAATGTTTGAAGCTACTGACTGAATGAAAGGAGCTGGCATCTCACTCTCTTTGAATCTTCTTTATCATGCTAGGATTAGCAGGAAAAAGCAAAAAAATTCAGAATTGCACCTTGCAATGTGGAGATATTACTGTTTGTGCATTTACAATATTCATTGATTTTTGCCATTGAAAAACGTTTTTCATATACCAGAAATGTTTGAAGCTACTGACTGAATGAAAGGAGCTGGCATCTCCCTCTCTTTGAATCTTCTTTATCATGCTAGGATTAGCAGGAAAAAGCAAAAAATTTCAGAATTGCACCTTGCAATGTGGAGATATTACTGTTTGTGCATTTACAATATTCATTGATTTTTGCCATTGAAAAACATGTTTTTCATATACCAGAAATGTTTGAAGCTACTGACTGAATGAAAGGAGCTGGCATCTCACTCTCTTTGAATCTTCTTTATCCTGCTAGGATTAGCAGGAAAAAGCAAAAAATTTCAGAATTGCACCTTGCAATGTGGAGATATTACTGTTCGTGCATTTACAATATTCATTGATTTTTGCCATTGAAAAACGTCCAGAAATGTTTGAAGCTACTGACTGAATGAAAGGAGCTGGCATCTCACTCTCTTTGAATCTTCTTTATCATGCTAGGATTAGCAGGAAAAAGCAAAAAATTTCAGAATTGCACCTTGCAATGTGGAGATATTACTGTTTGTGCATTTACAATATTCATTGATTTTTGCCATTGAAAAACGTCCAGAAATGTTTGAAGCTACTGACTGAATGAAAGGAGCTGGCATCTCACTCTCTTTGAATCTTCTTTATCATGCTAGGATTAGCAGGAAAAAGCAAAAAATTTCAGAATTGCACCTTGCAATGTGGAGATATTACTGTTTGTGCATTTACAATATTCATTGATTTTTGCCATTGAAAAACATCATGTTATTCATATACCAGAAATGTTTGAAGCTACTGACTGAATGAAAGGAGCTGGCATCTCACTCTCTTTGAATCTTCTTTATCATGCTAGGATTAACAGGAAAAAGCAAAAAATTTCAGAATTACACCTTGCAATGTGGAGATATTACTGTTTGTGCATTTACAATATTCATTGATTTTTGCCATTGAAAAACGTCCAGAAATGTTTGAAGCTACTGACTGGATGAAAGGAGCTGGCATCTCACTCTCTTTGAATCTTCTTTATCATGCTAGGATTAGCAGGAAAAAGCAAAAAAATTCAGAATTGCACCTTGCAATGTGGAAATATTACTGTTTGTGCATTTACAATATTCATTGATTTTTGCCATTGAAAAACATGTTTTTCATATACCAGAAATGTTTGAAGCTACTGACTGAATGAAAGGAGCTGGCATCTCACTCTCTTTGAATCTTCTTTATCATGCTAGGATTAGCAGGAAAAAGCAAAAAATTTCAGAATTGCACCTTGCAATGTGGAGATATTACTGTTTGTGCATTTACAATATTCATTGATTTTTGCCATTGAAAAACGTTTTTCATATACCAGAAATGTTTGAAGCTACTGACTGAATGAAAGGAGCTGGCATCTCACTCTCTTTGAATCTTCTTTATCATGCTAGGATTAGCAGGAAAAAGCAAAAAATTTCAGAATTGCACCTTGCAATGTGGAGATATTACTGTTTGTGCATTTACAATATTCATTGATTTTTGCCATTGAAAAACATGTTTTTCATATACCAGAAATGTTTGAAGCTACTGACTGAATGAAAGGAGCTGGCATCTCACTCTCTTTGAATCTTCTTTATCCTGCTAGGATTAGCAGGAAAAAGCAAAAAATTTCAGAATTGCACCTTGCAATGTGGAGATATTACTGTTTGTGCATTTACAATATTCATTGATTTTTGCCATTGAAAAACATGTTTTTCATATACCAGAAATGTTTGAAGCTACTGACTGAATGAAAGGAGCTGGCATCTCACTCTCTTTGAATCTTCTTTATCCTGCTAGGATTAGCAGGAAAAAGCAAAAAATTTCAGAATTGCACCTTGCAATGTGGAGATATTACTGTTCGTGCATTTACAATATTCATTGATTTTTGCCATTGAAAAACGTCCAGAAATGTTTGAAGCTACTGACTGAATGAAAGGAGCTGGCATCTCATTCTCTTTGAATCTTCTTTATCATGCTAGGATTAGCAGGAAAAAGCAAAAAATTTCAGAATTGCACCTTGCAATGTGGAGATATTACTGTTTGTGCATTTACAATATTCATTGATTTTTGCCATTGAAAAACGTCCAGAAATGTTTGAAGCTACTGACTGAATGAAAGGAGCTGGCATCTCACTCTCTTTGAATCTTCTTTATCATGCTAGGATTAGCAGGAAAAAGCAAAAAATTTCAGAATTGCACCTTGCAATGTGGAGATATTACTGTTTGTGCATTTACAATATTCATTGATTTTTGCCATTGAAAAACATCATGTTATTCATATACCAGAAATGTTTGAAGCTACTGACTGAATGAAAGGAGCTGGCATCTCACTCTCTTTGAATCTTCTTTATCATGCTAGGATTAGCAGGAAAAAGCAAAAAATTTCAGAATTGCACCTTGCAATGTGGAGATATTACTGTTTGTGCATTTACAATATTCATTGATTTTTGCCATTGAAAAACGTCCAGAAATGTTTGAAGCTACTGACTGAATGAAAGGAGCTGGCATCTCACTCTCTTTGAATCTTCTTTATCATGCTAGGATTAGCAGGAAAAAGCAAAAAATTTCAGAATTGCACTTTGCAATGTGGAGATATTACTGTTTGTGCATTTACAATATTCATTGATTTTTGCCATTGAAAAACATGTTTTTCATATACCAGAAATGTTTGAAGCTACTGACAATGAAAGGAGCTGGCATCTCACTCTCTTTGAATCTTCTTTATCATGCTAGGATTAGCAGGAAAAAGCAAAAAATTTCAGAATTGCACTTTGCAATGTGGAGATATTACTGTTTGTGCATTTACAATATTCATTGATTTTTGCCATTGAAAAACATGTTTTTCATATACCAGAAATGTTTGAAGCTACTGACTGAATGAAAGGAGCTGGCATCTCACTCTCTTTGAATCTTCTTTATCATGCTAGGATTAGCAGGAAAAAGCAAAAAATTTCAGAATTGCACCTTGCAATGTGGAGATATTACTGTTTGTGCATTTACAATATTCATTGATTTTTGCCATTGAAAAACATGTTTTTCATATACCAGAAATGTTTGAAGCTACTGACTGAATGAAAGGAGCTGGCATCTCACTCTCTTTGAATCTTCTTTATCCTGCCAGGATTAGCAGGAAAAAGCAAAAAATTTCAGAATTGCACCTTGCAATGTGGAGATATTACTGTTTGTGCATTTACAATATTCATTGATTTTTGCCATTGAAAAACGTCCAGAAATGTTTGAAGCTACTGACTGAATGAAAGGAGCTGGCATCTCACTCTCTTTGAATCTTCTTTATCATGCTAGGATTAGCAGGAAAAAGCAAAAAATTTCAGAATTGCACCTTGCAATGTGGAGATATTACTGTTTGTGCATTTACAATATTCATTGATTTTTGCCATTGAAAAACATGTTTTTCATATACCAGAAATGTTTGAAGCTACTGACTGAATGAAAGGAGCTGGCATCTCACTCTCTTTGAATCTTCTTTATCATGCTAGGATTAACAGGAAAAAGCAAAAAATTTCAGAATTGCACCTTGCAATGTGGAGATATTACTGTTTGTGCATTTACAATATTCATTGATTTTTGCCATTGAAAAACGTCCAGAAATGTTTGAAGCTACTGACTGAATGAAAGGAGCTGGCATCTCACTCTCTTTGAATCTTCTTTATCATGCTAGGATTAGCAGGAAAAAGCAAAAAATTTCAGAATTGCACCTTGCAATGTGGAGATATTACTGTTTGTGCATTTACAATATTCATTGATTTTTGCCATTGAAAAACGTCCAGAAATGTTTGAAGCTACTGACTGAATGAAAGGAGCTGGCATCTCACTCTCTTTGAATCTTCTTTATCAAGCTAGGATTAGCAGGAAAAAGCAAAAAATTTCAGAATTGCACCTTGCAATGTGGAGATATTACTGTTTGTGCATTTACAATATTCATTGATTTTTGCCATTGAAAAACATGTTTTTCATATACCAGAAATGTTTGAAGCTACTGACTGAATGAAAGGAGCTGGCATCTCACTCTCTTTGAATCTTCTTTATCATGCTAGGATTAGCAGGAAAAAGCAAAAAATTTCAGAATTGCACCTTGCAATGTGGAGATATTACTGTTTGTGCATTTACAATATTCATTGATTTTTGCCATTGAAAAACATGTTTTTCATATACCAGAAATGTTTGAAGCTACTGACTGAATGAAAGGAGCTGGCATCTCACTCTCTTTGAATCTTCTTTATCATGCTAGGATTAGCAGGAAAAAGCAAACAATTTCAGAATTGCACCTTGCAATGTGGAGCTATTACTGTTTGTGCATTTACAATATTCATTGATTTTTGCCATTGTAAAACATGTTTTTCATATACCAGAAATGTTTGAAGCTACTGACTGAATGAAAGGAGCTGGCATCTCACTCTCTTTGAATCTTCTTTATCCTGCTAGGATTAGCAGGAAAAAGCAAAAAATTTCAGAATTGCACCTTGCAATGTGGAGATATTACTGTTCGTGCATTTACAATATTCATTGATTTTTGCCATTGAAAAACGTCCAGAAATGTTTGAAGCTACTGACTGAATGAAAGGAGCTGGCATCTCACTCTCTTTGAATCTTCTTTATCATGCTAGGATTAGCAGGAAAAAGCAAAAAATTTCAGAATTGCACCTTGCAATGTGGAGATATTACTGTTTGTGCATTTACAATATTCATTGATTTTTGCCATTGAAAAACGTCCAGAAATGTTTGAAGCTACTGACTGAATGAAAGGAGCTGGCATCTCACTCTCTTTGAATCTTCTTTATCATGCTAGGATTAGCAGGAAAAAGCAAAAAATTTCAGAATTGCACCTTGCAATGTGGAGATATTACTGTTTGTGCATTTACAATATTCATTGATTTTTGCCATTGAAAAACATCATGTTATTCATATACCAGAAATGTTTGAAGCTACTGACTGAATGAAAGGAGCTGGCATCTCACTCTCTTTGAATCTTCTTTATCATGCTAGGATTAGCAGGAAAAAGCAAAAAATTTCAGAATTGCACCTTGCAATGTGGAGATATTACTGTTTGTGCATTTACAATATTCATTGATTTTTGCCATTGAAAAACGTCCAGAAATGTTTGAAGCTACTGACTGAATGAAAGGAGCTGGCATCTCACTCTCTTTGAATCTTCTTTATCATGCTAGGATTAGCAGGAAAAAGCAAAAAATTTCAGAATTGCACTTTGCAATGTGGAGATATTACTGTTTGTGCATTTACAATATTCATTGATTTTTGCCATTGAAAAACGTCCAGAAATGTTTGAAGCTACTGACTGAATGAAAGGAGCTGGCATCTCACTCTCTTTGAATCTTCTTTATCATGCTAGGATTAGCAGGAAAAAGCAAAAAATTTCAGAATTGCACCTTGCAATGTGGAGATATTACTGTTTGTGCATTTACAATATTCATTGATTTTTGCCATTGAAAAACATGTTTTTTATATACCAGAAATGTTTGAAGCTACTGACTGAATGAAAGGAGCTGGCATCTCACTCTCTTTGAATCTTCTTTATCATGCTAGGATTAGCAGGAAAAAGCAAAAAATTTCAGAATTGCACCTTGCAATGTGGAGATATTACTGTTTGTGCATTTACAATATTCATTGATTTTTGCCATTGAAAAACATGTTTTTCATATACCAGAAATGTTTGAAGCTACTGACTGAATGAAAGGAGCTGGCATCTCACTCTCTTTGAATCTTCTTTATCCTGCTAGGATTAGCAGGAAAAAGCAAAAAATTTCAGAATTGCACCTTGCAATGTGGAGATATTACTGTTTGTGCATTTACAATATTCATTGATTTTTGCCATTGAAAAACATCATGTTATTCATATACCAGAAATGTTTGAAGCTACTGACTGAATGAAAGGAGCTGGCATCTCACTCTCTTTGAATCTTCTTTATCCTGCTAGGATTAGCAGGAAAAAGCAAAAAATTTCAGAATTGCACCTTGCAATGTGGAGATATTACTGTTTGTGCATTTACAATATTCATTGATTTTTGCCATTGAAAAACATGTTTTTCATATACCAGAAATGTTTGAAGCTACTGACTGAATGAAAGGAGCTGGCATCTCACTCTCTTTGAATCTTCTTTATCCTGCTAGGATTAGCAGGAAAAAGCAAAAAATTTCAGAATTGCACCTTGCAATGTGGAGATATTACTGTTCGTGCATTTACAATATTCATTGATTTTTGCCATTGAAAAACGTCCAGAAATGTTTGAAGCTACTGACTGAATGAAAGGAGCTGGCATCTCATTCTCTTTGAATCTTCTTTATCATGCTAGGATTAGCAGGAAAAAGCAAAACATTTCAGAATTGCACCTTGCAATGTGGAGATATTACTGTTTGTGCATTTACAATATTCATTGATTTTTGCCATTGAAAAACGTCCAGAAATGTTTGAAGCTACTGACTGAATGAAAGGAGCTGGCATCTCACTCTCTTTGAATCTTCTTTATCATGCTAGGATTAGCAGGAAAAAGCAAAAAATTTCAGAATTGCACCTTGCAATGTGGAGATATTACTGTTTGTGCATTTACAATATTCATTGATTTTTGCCATTGAAAAACATCATGTTATTCATATACCAGAAATGTTTGAAGCTACTGACTGAATGAAAGGAGCTGGCATCTCACTCTCTTTGAATCTTCTTTATCATGCTAGGATTAGCAGGAAAAAGCAAAAAATTTCAGAATTGCACCTTGCAATGTGGAGATATTACTGTTTGTGCATTTACAATATTCATTGATTTTTGCCATTGAAAAACGTCCAGAAATGTTTGAAGCTACTGACTGAATGAAAGGAGCTGGCATCTCACTCTCTTTGAATCTTCTTTATCATGCTAGGATTAGCAGGAAAAAGCAAAAAATTTCAGAATTGCACTTTGCAATGTGGAGATATTACTGTTTGTGCATTTACAATATTCATTGATTTTTGCCATTGAAAAACATGTTTTTCATATACCAGAAATGTTTGAAGCTACTGACAATGAAAGGAGCTGGCATCTCACTCTCTTTGAATCTTCTTTATCATGCTAGGATTAGCAGGAAAAAGCAAAAAATTTCAGAATTGCACTTTGCAATGTGGAGATATTACTGTTTGTGCATTTACAATATTCATTGATTTTTGCCATTGAAAAACATGTTTTTCATATACCAGAAATGTTTGAAGCTACTGACTGAATGAAAGGAGCTGGCATCTCACTCTCTTTGAATCTTCTTTATCATGCTAGGATTAGCAGGAAAAAGCAAAAAATTTCAGAATTGCACCTTGCAATGTGGAGATATTACTGTTTGTGCATTTACAATATTCATTGATTTTTGCCATTGAAAAACATGTTTTTCATATACCAGAAATGTTTGAAGCTACTGACTGAATGAAAGGAGCTGGCATCTCACTCTCTTTGAATCTTCTTTATCCTGCCAGGATTAGCAGGAAAAAGCAAAAAATTTCAGAATTGCACCTTGCAATGTGGAGATATTACTGTTTGTGCATTTACAATATTCATTGATTTTTGCCATTGAAAAACGTCCAGAAATGTTTGAAGCTACTGACTGAATGAAAGGAGCTGGCATCTCACTCTCTTTGAATCTTCTTTATCATGCTAGGATTAGCAGGAAAAAGCAAAAAATTTCAGAATTGCACCTTGCAATGTGGAGATATTACTGTTTGTGCATTTACAATATTCATTGATTTTTGCCATTGAAAAACATGTTTTTCATATACCAGAAATGTTTGAAGCTACTGACTGAATGAAAGGAGCTGGCATCTCACTCTCTTTGAATCTTCTTTATCATGCTAGGATTAACAGGAAAAAGCAAAAAATTTCAGAATTGCACCTTGCAATGTGGAGATATTACTGTTTGTGCATTTACAATATTCATTGATTTTTGCCATTGAAAAACGTCCAGAAATGTTTGAAGCTACTGACTGAATGAAAGGAGCTGGCATCTCACTCTCTTTGAATCTTCTTTATCATGCTAGGATTAGCAGGAAAAAGCAAAAAATTTCAGAATTGCACCTTGCAATGTGGAGATATTACTGTTTGTGCATTTACAATATTCATTGATTTTTGCCATTGAAAAACGTCCAGAAATGTTTGAAGCTACTGACTGAATGAAAGGAGCTGGCATCTCACTCTCTTTGAATCTTCTTTATCAAGCTAGGATTAGCAGGAAAAAGCAAAAAATTTCAGAATTGCACCTTGCAATGTGGAGATATTACTGTTTGTGCATTTACAATATTCATTGATTTTTGCCATTGAAAAACATGTTTTTCATATACCAGAAATGTTTGAAGCTACTGACTGAATGAAAGGAGCTGGCATCTCACTCTCTTTGAATCTTCTTTATCATGCTAGGATTAGCAGGAAAAAGCAAAAAATTTCAGAATTGCACCTTGCAATGTGGAGATATTACTGTTTGTGCATTTACAATATTCATTGATTTTTGCCATTGAAAAACATGTTTTTCATATACCAGAAATGTTTGAAGCTACTGACTGAATGAAAGGAGCTGGCATCTCACTCTCTTTGAATCTTCTTTATCATGCTAGGATTAGCAGGAAAAAGCAAACAATTTCAGAATTGCACCTTGCAATGTGGAGCTATTACTGTTTGTGCATTTACAATATTCATTGATTTTTGCCATTGTAAAACATGTTTTTCATATACCAGAAATGTTTGAAGCTACTGACTGAATGAAAGGAGCTGGCATCTCACTCTCTTTGAATCTTCTTTATCCTGCTAGGATTAGCAGGAAAAAGCAAAAAATTTCAGAATTGCACCTTGCAATGTGGAGATATTACTGTTCGTGCATTTACAATATTCATTGATTTTTGCCATTGAAAAACGTCCAGAAATGTTTGAAGCTACTGACTGAATGAAAGGAGCTGGCATCTCACTCTCTTTGAATCTTCTTTATCATGCTAGGATTAGCAGGAAAAAGCAAAAAATTTCAGAATTGCACCTTGCAATGTGGAGATATTACTGTTTGTGCATTTACAATATTCATTGATTTTTGCCATTGAAAAACGTCCAGAAATGTTTGAAGCTACTGACTGAATGAAAGGAGCTGGCATCTCACTCTCTTTGAATCTTCTTTATCATGCTAGGATTAGCAGGAAAAAGCAAAAAATTTCAGAATTGCACCTTGCAATGTGGAGATATTACTGTTTGTGCATTTACAATATTCATTGATTTTTGCCATTGAAAAACATCATGTTATTCATATACCAGAAATGTTTGAAGCTACTGACTGAATGAAAGGAGCTGGCATCTCACTCTCTTTGAATCTTCTTTATCATGCTAGGATTAGCAGGAAAAAGCAAAAAATTTCAGAATTGCACCTTGCAATGTGGAGATATTACTGTTTGTGCATTTACAATATTCATTGATTTTTGCCATTGAAAAACGTCCAGAAATGTTTGAAGCTACTGACTGAATGAAAGGAGCTGGCATCTCACTCTCTTTGAATCTTCTTTATCATGCTAGGATTAGCAGGAAAAAGCAAAAAATTTCAGAATTGCACTTTGCAATGTGGAGATATTACTGTTTGTGCATTTACAATATTCATTGATTTTTGCCATTGAAAAACGTCCAGAAATGTTTGAAGCTACTGACTGAATGAAAGGAGCTGGCATCTCACTCTCTTTGAATCTTCTTTATCATGCTAGGATTAGCAGGAAAAAGCAAAAAATTTCAGAATTGCACCTTGCAATGTGGAGATATTACTGTTTGTGCATTTACAATATTCATTGATTTTTGCCATTGAAAAACATGTTTTTTATATACCAGAAATGTTTGAAGCTACTGACTGAATGAAAGGAGCTGGCATCTCACTCTCTTTGAATCTTCTTTATCATGCTAGGATTAGCAGGAAAAAGCAAAAAATTTCAGAATTGCACCTTGCAATGTGGAGATATTACTGTTTGTGCATTTACAATATTCATTGATTTTTGCCATTGAAAAACATGTTTTTCATATACCAGAAATGTTTGAAGCTACTGACTGAATGAAAGGAGCTGGCATCTCACTCTCTTTGAATCTTCTTTATCCTGCTAGGATTAGCAGGAAAAAGCAAAAAATTTCAGAATTGCACCTTGCAATGTGGAGATATTACTGTTTGTGCATTTACAATATTCATTGATTTTTGCCATTGAAAAACATCATGTTATTCATATACCAGAAATGTTTGAAGCTACTGACTGAATGAAAGGAGCTGGCATCTCACTCTCTTTGAATCTTCTTTATCATGCTACGTTTAACAGGAAAAAGCAAAAAATTTCAGAATTGCACCTTGCAATGTGGAGAAATTACTGTTTGTGCATTTACAATATTCATTGATTTTTGCCATTGAAAAACGTCCAGAAATGTTTGAAGCTACTGACTGAATGAAAGGAGCTGGCATCTCACTCTCTTTGAATCTTCTTTATCATGCTAGGATTAGCAGGAAAAAGCAAAATATTTCAGAATTGCACCTTGCAATGTGGAAATATTACTGTTTGTGCATTTACAATATTCATTGATTTTTGCCATTGAAAAACATGTTTTTCATATACCAGAAATGTTTGAAGCTACTGACTGAATGAAAGGAGCTGGCATCTCAGTCTCTTTGAATCTTCTTTATCATGCTAGGATTAGCAGGAAAAAGCAAAAAATTTCAGAATTGCACCTTGCAATGTGGAGATATTACTGTTTGTGCATTTACAATGTTCATTGATTTTTGCCATTGAAAAACGTCCAGAAATGTTTGAAGCTACTGACTGAATGAAAGGAGCTGGCATCTCACTCTCCTTGAATCTTCTTTATCATGCTAGGATTAACAGGAAAAAGCAAAAAATTTCAGAATTGCACCTTGCAATGTGGAGATATTACTGTTTGTGCATTTACAATATTCATTGATTTTTGCCATTGAAAAACGTTTTTCATATACCAGAAATGTTTGAAGCTACTGACTGAATGAAAGGAGCTGGCATCTCACTCTCTTTGAATCTTCTTTATCATGCTAGGATTAGCAGGAAAAAGCAAAAAATTTCAGAATTGCACCTTGCAATGTGGAGATATTACTGTTTGTGCATTTACAATATTCATTGATTTTTGCCATTGAAAAACATGTTTTTCATATACCAGAAATGTTTGAAGCTACTGACTGAATGAAAGGAGCTGGCATCTTACTCTCTTTGAATCTTCTTTATCCTGCTAGGATTAGCAGGAAAAAGCAAAAAATTTCAGAATTGCACCTTGCAATGTGGAGATATTACTGTTTGTGCATTTACAATATTCATTGATTTTTGCCATTGAAAAACGTCCAGAAATGTTTGAAGCTACTGACTGAATGAAAGGAGCTGGCATCTCACTCTCTTTGAATCTTCTTTATCATGCTAGGATTAGCAGGAAAAAGCAAAAAATTTCAGAATTGCACCTTGCAATGTGGAGATATTACTGTTTGTGCATTTACAATATTCATTGATTTTTGCCATTGAAAAACATGCTTTTCATATACCAGAAATGTTTGAAGCTACTGACTGAATGAAAGGAGCTGGCATCTCACTCTCTTTGAATCTTTATCATGCTAGGATTAGCAGGAAAAAGCAAAAAATTTCAGAATTGCACCTTGCAATGTGGAGATATTACTGTTTGTGCATTTACAATATTCATTGATTTTTGCCATTGAAAAACATGTTTTTCATATACCAGAAATGTTTGAAGCTACTGACTGAATGAAAGGAGCTGGCATCTCACTCTCTTTGAATCTTCTTTATCCTGCCAGGATTAGCAGGAAAAAGCAAAAAATTTCAGAATTGCACCTTGCAATGTGGAGATATTACTGTTTGTGCATTTACAATATTCATTGATTTTTGCCATTGAAAAACGTCCAGAAATGTTTGAAGCTACTGACTGAATGAAAGGAGCTGGCATCTCACTCTCTTTGAATCTTCTTTATCATGCTAGGATTAGCAGGAAAAAGCAAAAAATTTCAGAATTGCACCTTGCAATGTGGAGATATTACTGTTTGTGCATTTACAATATTCATTGATTTTTGCCATTGAAAAACATGTTTTTCATATACCAGAAATGTTTGAAGCTACTGACTGAATGAAAGGAGCTGGCATCTCACTCTCTTTGAATCTTCTTTATCATGCTAGGATTAACAGGAAAAAGCAAAAAATTTCAGAATTGCACCTTGCAATGTGGAGATATTACTGTTTGTGCATTTACAATATTCATTGATTTTTGCCATTGAAAAACGTCCAGAAATGTTTGAAGCTACTGACTGAATGAAAGGAGCTGGCATCTCACTCTCTTTGAATCTTCTTTATCATGCTAGGATTAGCAGGAAAAAGCAAAAAATTTCAGAATTGCACCTTGCAATGTGGAGATATTACTGTTTGTGCATTTACAATATTCATTGATTTTTGCCATTGAAAAACGTCCAGAAATGTTTGAAGCTACTGACTGAATGAAAGGAGCTGGCATCTCACTCTCTTTGAATCTTCTTTATCATGCTAGGATTAGCAAGAAAAAGCAAAAAATTTCAGAATTGCACTTTGCAATGTGGAGATATTACTGTTTGTGCATTTACAATATTCATTGATTTTTGCCATTGAAAAACATGTTTTTCATATACCAGAAATGTTTGAAGCTACTGACTGAATGAAAGGAGCTGGCATCTCACTCTCTTTGAATCTTCTTTATCATGCTAGGATTAGCAGGAAAAAGCAAAAAATTTCAGAATTGCACCTTGCAATGTGGAGATATTACTGTTTGTGCATTTACAATATTCATTGATTTTTGCCATTGAAAAACATGTTTTTCATATACCAGAAATGTTTGAAGCTACTGACTGAATGAAAGGAGCTGGCATCTCACTCTCTTTGAATCTTCTTTATCCTGCCAGGATTAGCAGGAAAAAGCAAAAAATTTCAGAATTGCACCTTGCAATGTGGAGATATTACTGTTTGTGCATTTACAATATTCATTGATTTTTGCCATTGAAAAACGTCCAGAAATGTTTGAAGCTACTGACTGAATGAAAGGAGCTGGCATCTCTCTCTCTTTGAATCTTCTTTATCATGCTAGGATTAGCAGGAAAAAGCAAAAAATTTCAGAATTGCACCTTGCAATGTGGAGATATTACTGTTTGTGCATTTACAATATTCATTGATTTTTGCCATTGAAAAACATGTTTTTCATATACCAGAAATGTTTGAAGCTACTGACTGAATGAAAGGAGCTGGCATCTCACTCTCTTTGAATCTTCTTTATCATGCTAGGATTAACAGGAAAAAGCAAAAAATTTCAGAATTGCACCTTGCAATGTGGAGATATTACTGTTTGTGCATTTACAATATTCATTGATTTTTGCCATTGAAAAACGTCCAGAAATGTTTGAAGCTACTGACTGAATGAAAGGAGCTGGCATCTCACTCTCTTTGAATCTTCTTTATCATGCTAGGATTAGCAGGAAAAAGCAAAAAATTTCAGAATTGCACCTTGCAATGTGGAGATATTACTGTTTGTGCATTTACAATATTCATTGATTTTTGCCATTGAAAAACGTCCAGAAATGTTTGAAGCTACTGACTGAATGAAAGGAGCTGGCATCTCACTCTCTTTGAATCTTCTTTATCAAGCTAGGATTAGCAGGAAAAAGCAAAAAATTTCAGAATTGCACCTTGCAATGTGGAGATATTACTGTTTGTGCATTTACAATATTCATTGATTTTTGCCATTGAAAAACATGTTTTTCATATACCAGAAATGTTTGAAGCTACTGACTGAATGAAAGGAGCTGGCATCTCACTCTCTTTGAATCTTCTTTATCATGCTAGGATTAGCAGGAAAAAGCAAAAAATTTCAGAATTGCACCTTGCAATGTGGAGATATTACTGTTTGTGCATTTACAATATTCATTGATTTTTGCCATTGAAAAACATGTTTTTCATATACCAGAAATGTTTGAAGCTACTGACTGAATGAAAGGAGCTGGCATCTCACTCTCTTTGAATCTTCTTTATCATGCTAGGATTAGCAGGAAAAAGCAAAAAATTTCAGAATTGCACCTTGCAATGTGGAGCTATTACTGTTTGTGCATTTACAATATTCATTGATTTTTGCCATTGTAAAACATGTTTTTCATTTACCAGAAATGTTTGAAGCTACTGACTGAATGAAAGGAGCTGGCATCTCACTCTCTTTGAATCTTCTTTATCCTGCTAGGATTAGCAGGAAAAAGCAAAAAATTTCAGAATTGCACCTTGCAATGTGGAGATATTACTGTTCGTGCATTTACAATATTCATTGATTTTTGCCATTGAAAAACGTCCAGAAATGTTTGAAGCTACTGACTGAATGAAAGGAGCTGGCATCTCACTCTCTTTGAATCTTCTTTATCATGCTAGGATTAGCAGGAAAAAGCAAAAAATTTCAGAATTGCACCTTGCAATGTGGAGATATTACTGTTTGTGCATTTACAATATTCATTGATTTTTGCCATTGAAAAACGTCCAGAAATGTTTGAAGCTACTGACTGAATGAAAGGAGCTGGCATCTCACTCTCTTTGAATCTTCTTTATCATGCTAGGATTAGCAGGAAAAAGCAAAAAATTTCAGAATTGCACCTTGCAATGTGGAGATATTACTGTTTGTGCATTTACAATATTCATTGATTTTTGCCATTGAAAAACATCATGTTATTCATATACCAGAAATGTTTGAAGCTACTGACTGAATGAAAGGAGCTGGCATCTCACTCTCTTTGAATCTTCTTTATCATGCTAGGATTAGCAGGAAAAAGCAAAAAATTTCAGAATTGCACCTTGCAATGTGGAGATATTACTGTTTGTGCATTTACAATATTCATTGATTTTTGCCATTGAAAAACGTCCAGAAATGTTTGAAGCTACTGACTGAATGAAAGGAGCTGGCATCTCACTCTCTTTGAATCTTCTTTATCATGCTAGGATTAGCAGGAAAAAGCAAAAAATTTCAGAATTGCACTTTGCAATGTGGAGATATTACTGTTTGTGCATTTACAATATTCATTGATTTTTGCCATTGAAAAACATGTTTTTCATATACCAGAAATGTTTGAAGCTACTGACAATGAAAGGAGCTGGCATCTCACTCTCTTTGAATCTTCTTTATCATGCTAGGATTAGCAGGAAAAAGCAAAAAATTTCAGAATTGCACCTTGCAATGTGGAGATATTACTGTTTGTGCATTTACAATATTCATTGATTTTTGCCATTGAAAAACATGTTTTTCATATACCAGAAATGTTTGAAGCTACTGACTGAATGAAAGGAGCTGGCATCTCACTCTCTTTGAATCTTCTTTATCCTGCTAGGATTAGCAGGAAAAAGCAAAAAATTTCAGAATTGCACCTTGCAATGTGGAGATATTACTGTTCGTGCATTTACAATATTCATTGATTTTTGCCATTGAAAAACGTCCAGAAATGTTTGAAGCTACTGACTGAATGAAAGGAGCTGGCATCTCACTCTCTTTGAATCTTCTTTATCATGCTAGGATTAGCAGGAAAAAGCAAAAAATTTCAGAATTGCACCTTGCAATGTGGAGATATTACTGTTTGTGCATTTACAATATTCATTGATTTTTGCCATTGAAAAACGTCCAGAAATGTTTGAAGCTACTGACTGAATGAAAGGAGCTGGCATCTCACTCTCTTTGAATCTTCTTTATCATGCTAGGATTAGCAGGAAAAAGCAAAAAATTTCAGAATTGCACCTTGCAATGTGGAGATATTACTGTTTGTGCATTTACAATATTCATTGATTTTTGCCATTGAAAAACATCATGTTATTCATATACCAGAAATGTTTGAAGCTACTGACTGAATGAAAGGAGCTGGCATCTCACTCTCTTTGAATCTTCTTTATCATGCTAGGATTAACAGGAAAAAGCAAAAAATTTCAGAATTGCACCTTGCAATGTGGAGATATTACTGTTTGTGCATTTACAATATTCATTGATTTTTGCCATTGAAAAACGTCCAGAAATGTTTGAAGCTACTGACTGGATGAAAGGAGCTGGCATCTCACTCTCTTTGAATCTTCTTTATCATGCTAGGATTAGCAGGAAAAAGCAAAAAAATTCAGAATTGCACCTTGCAATGTGGAAATATTACTGTTTGTGCATTTACAATATTCATTGATTTTTGCCATTGAAAAACATGTTTTTCATATACCAGAAATGTTTGAAGCTACTGACTGAATGAAAGGAGCTGGCATCTCACTCTCTTTGAATCTTCTTTATCATGCTAGGATTAGCAGGAAAAAGCAAAAAAATTCAGAATTGCACCTTGCAATGTGGAGATATTACTGTTTGTGCATTTACAATATTCATTGATTTTTGCCATTGAAAAACGTTTTTCATATACCAGAAATGTTTGAAGCTACTGACTGAATGAAAGGAGCTGGCATCTCCCTCTCTTTGAATCTTCTTTATCATGCTAGGATTAGCAGGAAAAAGCAAAAAATTTCAGAATTGCACCTTGCAATGTGGAGATATTACTGTTTGTGCATTTACAATATTCATTGATTTTTGCCATTGAAAAACATGTTTTTCATATACCAGAAATGTTTGAAGCTACTGTCTGAATGAAAGGAGCTGGCATCTCACTCTCTTTGAATCTTCTTTATCCTGCTAGGATTAGCAGGAAAAAGCAAAAAATTTCAGAATTGCACCTTGCAATGTGGAGATATTACTGTTCGTGCATTTACAATATTCATTGATTTTTGCCATTGAAAAACGTCCAGAAATGTTTGAAGCTACTGACTGAATGAAAGGAGCTGGCATCTCACTCTCTTTGAATCTTCTTTATCATGCTAGGATTAGCAGGAAAAAGCAAAAAATTTCAGAATTGCACCTTGCAATGTGGAGATATTACTGTTTGTGCATTTACAATATTCATTGATTTTTGCCATTGAAAAACGTCCAGAAATGTTTGAAGCTACTGACTGAATGAAAGGAGCTGGCATCTCACTCTCTTTGAATCTTCTTTATCATGCTAGGATTAGCAGGAAAAAGCAAAAAATTTCAGAATTGCACCTTGCAATGTGGAGATATTACTGTTTGTGCATTTACAATATTCATTGATTTTTGCCATTGAAAAACATCATGTTATTCATATACCAGAAATGTTTGAAGCTACTGACTGAATGAAAGGAGCTGGCATCTCACTCTCTTTGAATCTTCTTTATCATGCTAGGATTAACAGGAAAAAGCAAAAAATTTCAGAATTACACCTTGCAATGTGGAGATATTACTGTTTGTGCATTTACAATATTCATTGATTTTTGCCATTGAAAAACGTCCAGAAATGTTTGAAGCTACTGACTGGATGAAAGGAGCTGGCATCTCACTCTCTTTGAATCTTCTTTATCATGCTAGGATTAGCAGGAAAAAGCAAAAAAATTCAGAATTGCACCTTGCAATGTGGAAATATTACTGTTTGTGCATTTACAATATTCATTGATTTTTGCCATTGAAAAACATGTTTTTCATATACCAGAAATGTTTGAAGCTACTGACTGAATGAAAGGAGCTGGCATCTCACTCTCTTTGAATCTTCTTTATCATGCTAGGATTAGCAGGAAAAAGCAAAAAATTTCAGAATTGCACCTTGCAATGTGGAGATATTACTGTTTGTGCATTTACAATATTCATTGATTTTTGCCATTGAAAAACGTTTTTCATATACCAGAAATGTTTGAAGCTACTGACTGAATGAAAGGAGCTGGCATCTCACTCTCTTTGAATCTTCTTTATCATGCTAGGATTAGCAGGAAAAAGCAAAAAATTTCAGAATTGCACCTTGCAATGTGGAGATATTACTGTTTGTGCATTTACAATATTCATTGATTTTTGCCATTGAAAAACATGTTTTTCATATACCAGAAATGTTTGAAGCTACTGACTGAATGAAAGGAGCTGGCATCTCACTCTCTTTGAATCTTCTTTATCATGCTAGGATTAGCAGGAAAAAGCAAAAAATTTCAGAATTGCACCTTGCAATGTGGAGATATTACTGTTTGTGCATTTACAATATTCATTGATTTTTGCCATTGAAAAACATGTTTTTCATATACCAGAAATGTTTGAAGCTACTGACTGAATGAAAGGAGCTGGCATCTTACTCTCTTTGAATCTTCTTTATCCTGCTAGGATTAGCAGGAAAAAGCAAAAAATTTCAGAATTGCACCTTGCAATGTGGAGATATTACTGTTTGTGCATTTACAATATTCATTGATTTTTGCCATTGAAAAACGTCCAGAAATGTTTGAAGCTACTGACTGAATGAAAGGAGCTGGCATCTCACTCTCTTTGAATCTTCTTTATCATGCTAGGATTAGCAGGAAAAAGCAAAAAATTTCAGAATTGCACCTTGCAATGTGGAGATATTACTGTTTGTGCATTTACAATATTCATTGATTTTTGCCATTGAAAAACGTCCAGAAAAGTTTGAAGCTACTGACTGAATGAAAGGAGCTGGCATCTCACTCTCTTTGAATCTTCTTTATCATGCTAGGATTAGCAGGAAAAAGCAAAAAATTTCAGAATTGCACCTTGCAATGTGGAGATATTACTGTTTGTGCATTTACAATATTCATTGATTTTTGCCATTGAAAAACATGTTTTTCATATACCAGAAATGTTTGAAGCTACTGACTGAATGAAAGGAGCTGGCATCTCACTCTCTTTGAATCTTCTTTATCATGCTAGGATTAGCAGGAAAAAGCAAAAAATTTCAGAATTGCACCTTGCAATGTGGAGATATTACTGTTTGTGCATTTACAATATTCATTGATTTTTGCCATTGAAAAACATGTTTTTCATATACCAGAAATGTTTGAAGCTACTGACTGAATGAAAGGAGCTGGCATCTCACTCTCTTTGAATCTTCTTTATCCTGCTAGGATTAGCAGGAAAAAGCAAAAAATTTCAGAATTGCACCTTGCAATGTGGAGATATTACTGTTTGTGCATTTACAATATTCATTGATTTTTGCCATTGAAAAACGTCCAGAAATGTTTGAAGCTACTGACTGAATGAAAGGAGCTGGCATCTCACTCTCTTTGAATCTTCTTTATCATGCTAGGATTAGCAGGAAAAAGCAAAAAAATTCAGAATTGCACCTTGCAATGTGGAGATATTACTGTTTGTGCATTTACAATATTCATTGATTTTTGCCATTGAAAAACATGTTTTTCATATACCAGAAATGTTTGAAGCTACTGACTGAATGAAAGGAGCTGGCATCTCACTCTCTTTGAATCTTCTTTATCCTGCTAGGATTAGCAGGAAAAAGCAAAAAATTTCAGAATTGCACCTTGCAATGTGGAGATATTACTGTTCGTGCATTTACAATATTCATTGATTTTTGCCATTGAAAAACGTCCAGAAATGTTTGAAGCTACTGACTGAATGAAAGGAGCTGGCATCTTACTCTCTTTGAATCTTCTTTATCATGCTAGGATTAGCAGGAAAAAGCAAAAAATTTCAGAATTGCACCTTGCAATGTGGAGATATTACTGTTTGTGCATTTACAATATTCATTGATTTTTGCCATTGAAAAACGTCCAGAAATGTTTGAAGCTACTGACTGAATGAAAGGAGCTGGCATCTCACTCTCTTTGAATCTTCTTTATCATGCTAGGATTAGCAGGAAAAAGCAAAAAATTTCAGAATTGCACCTTGCAATGTGGAGATATTACTGTTTGTGCATTTACAATATTCATTGATTTTTGCCATTGAAAAACGTCCAGAAATGTTTGAAGCTACTGACTGAATGAAAGGAGCTGGCATCTCACTCTCTTTGAATCTTCTTTATCATGCTAGGATTAGCAGGAAAAAGCAAAAAATTTCAGAATTGCACCTTGCAATGTGGAGATATTACTGTTTGTGCATTTACAATATTCATTGATTTTTGCCATTGAAAAACATGTTTTTCATATACCAGAAATGTTTGAAGCTACTGACTGAATGAAAGGAGCTGGCATCTCACTCTCTTTGAATCTTCTTTATCATGCTAGGATTAGCAGTAAAAAGCAAAAAATTTCAGAATTGCACCTTGCAATGTGGAGATATTACGGTTTGTGCATTTACAATGTTCATTGATTTTTGCCATTGAAAAACGTCCAGAAATGTTTGAAGCTACTGACTGAATGAAAAGAGCTGGCATCTCACTCTCTTTGAATCTTCTTTATCATGCTAGGATTAACAGGAAAAAGCAAAAAATTTCAGAATTGCACCTTGCAATGTGGAGATATTACTGTTTGTGCATTTACAATATTCATTGATTTTTGCCATTGAAAAACGTTTTTCATATACCAGAAATGTTTGAAGCTACTGACTGAATGAAAGGAGCTGGCATCTCACTCTCTTTGAATCTTCTTTATCATGCTAGGATTAGCAGGAAAAAGCAAAAAATTTCAGAATTGCACCTTGCAATGTGGAGATATTACTGTTTGTGCATTTACAATATTCATTGATTTTTGCCATTGAAAAACATGTTTTTCATATACCAGAAATGTTTGAAGCTACTGACTGAATGAAAGGAGCTGGCATCTCACTCTCTTTGAATCTTCTTTATCATGCTAGGATTAGCAGGAAAAAGCAAAAAATTTCAGAATTGCACCTTGCAATGTGGAGATATTACTGTTTGTGCATTTACAATATTCATTGATTTTTGCCATTGAAAAACATGTTTTTCATATACCAGAAATGTTTGAAGCTACTGACTGAATGAAAGGAGCTGGCATCTCACTCTCTTTGAATCTTCTTTATCCTGCTAGGATTAGCAGGAAAAAGCAAAAAATTTCAGAATTGCACCTTGCAATGTGGAGATATTACTGTTTGTGCATTTACAATATTCATTGATTTTTGCCATTGAAAAACGTCCAGAAATGTTTGAAGCTACTGACTGAATGAAAGGAGCTGGCATCTCACTCTCTTTGAATCTTCTTTATCATGCTAGGATTAGCAGGAAAAAGCAAAAAATTTCAGAATTGCACCTTGCAATGTGGAGATATTACTGTTTGTGCATTTACAATATTCATTGATTTTTGCCATTGAAAAACATCCAGAAATGTTTGAAGCTACTGACTGAATGAAAGGAGCTGGCATCTCACTCTCTTTGAATCTTCTTTATCCTGCTAGGATTAGCAGGAAAAAGCAAAAAATTTCAGAATTGCACCTTGCAATGTGGAGATATTACTGTTTGTGCATTTACAATATTCATTGATTTTTGCCATTGAAAAACGTCCAGAAATGTTTGAAGCTACTGACTGAATGAAAGGAGCTGGCATCTCACTCTCTTTGAATCTTCTTTATCATGCTAGGATTAGCAGGAAAAAGCAAAAAATTTCAGAATTGCACCTTGCAATGTGGAGATATTACTGTTTGTGCATTTACAATATTCATTGATTTTTGCCATTGAAAAACGTCCAGAAATGTTTGAAGCTACTGACTGAATGAAAGGAGCTGGCATCTCACTCTCTGAATCTTCTTTATCATGCTAGGATTAGCAGGAAAAAGCAAAAAATTTCAGAATTGCACCTTGCAATGTGGAGATATTACTGTTTGTGCATTTACAATATTCATTGATTTTTGCCATTGAAAAACGTCCAGAAATGTTTGAAGCTACTGACTGAATGAAAGGAGCTGGCATCTCACTCTCTTTGAATCTTCTTTATCATGCTAGGATTAGCAGGAAAAAGCAAAAAATTTCAGAATTGCACCTTGCAATGTGGAAATATTACTGTTTGTGCATTTACAATATTCATTGATTTTTGCCATTGAAAAACATGTTTTTCATATACCAGAAATGTTTGAAGCTACTGACTGAATGAAAGGAGCTGGCATCTCACTCTCTTTGAATCTTCTTTATCATGCTAGGATTAGCAGGAAAAAGCAAAAAATTTCAGAATTGCACCTTGCAATGTGGAGATATTACTGTTTGTGCATTTACAATATTCATTGATTTTTGCCATTGAAAAACGTCCAGAAATGTTTGAAGCTACTGACTGAATGAAAGGAGCTGGCATCTCACTCTCTTTGAATCTTCTTTATCCTGCTAGGATTAGCAGGAAAAAGCAAAAAATTTCAGAATTGCACCTTGCAATGTGGAGATATTACTGTTTGTGCATTTACAATATTCATTGATTTTTGCCATTGAAAAACGTCCAGAAATGTTTGAAGCTACTGACTGAATGAAAGGAGCTGGCATCTCACTCTCTTTGAATCTTCGTTATCATGATAGGATTAGCAGGAAAAAGCAAAAAATTTCAGAATTGCACCTTGCAATGTGGAGATATTACTGTTTGTGCATTTACAATATTCATTGATTTTTGCCATTGAAAAACGTCCAGAAATGTTTGAAGCTACTGACTGAATGAAAGGAGCTGGCATCTCACTCTCTTTGAATCTTCTTTATCATGCTAGGATTAGCAGGAGAAAGCAAAAAATTTCAGAATTGCACCTTGCAATGTGGAGATATTACTGTTTGTGCATTTACAATATTCATTGATTTTTGCCATTGAAAAACATGTTTTTCATATACCAGAAATGTTTGAAGCTACTGACTGAATGAAAGGAGCTGGCATCTCACTCTCTTTGAATCTTCTTTATCATGCTAGGATTAGCAGGAAAAAGCAAAAAATTTCAGAATTGCACCTTGCAATGTGGAGATATTACTGTTTGTGCATTTACAATATTCATTGATTTTTGCCATTGAAAAACATGTTTTTCATAAACCAGAAATGTTTGAAGCTACTGACTGAATGAAAGGAGCTGGCATCTCACTCTCTTTGAATCTTCTTTATACTGCTAGGATTAGCAGGAAAAAGCAAAAAATTTCAGAATTGCACCTTGCAATGTGGAGATATTACTGTTTGTGCATTTACAATATTCATTGATTTTTGCCATTGAAAAACGTCCAGAAATGTTTGAAGCTACTGACTGAATGAAAGGAGCTGGCATGTCACTCTCTTTGAATCTTCTTTATCATGCTAGGATTAGCAGGAAAAAGCAAAAAATTTCAGAATTGCACCTTGCAATGTGGAGATATTACTGTTTGTGCATTTACAATATTCATTGATTTTTGCCATTGAAAAACGTCCAGAAATGTTTGAAGCTACTGACTGAATGAAAGGAGCTGGCATCTCACTCTCTTTGAATCTTCTTTATCCTGCTAGGATTAGCAGGAAAAAGCAAAAAATTTCAGAATTGCACCTTGCAATGTGGAGATATTACTGTTTGTGCATTTACAATATTCATTGATTTTTGCCATTGAAAAACGTCCAGAAATGTTTGAAGCTACTGACTGAATGAAAGGAGCTGGCATGTCACTCTCTTTGAATCTTCTTTATCATGCTAGGATTAGCAGGAAAAAGCAAAAAATTTCAGAATTGCACCTTGCAATGTGGAGATATTACTGTTTGTGCATTTACAATATTCATTGATTTTTGCCATTGAAAAACGTCCAGAAATGTTTGAAGCTACTGACTGAATGAAAGGAGCTGGCATCTCACTCTCTTTGAATCTTCTTTATCATGCTAGGATTAGCAGGAAAAAGCAAAAAATTTCAGAATTGCACCTTGCAATGTGGAGATATTACTGTTTGTGCATTTACAATATTCATTGATTTTTGCCATTGAAAAACATGTTTTTCATATACCAGAAATGTTTGAAGCTACTGACTGAATGAAAGGAGCTGGCATCTCACTCTCTTTGAATCTTCTTTATCATGCTAGGATTAGCAGGAAAAAGCAAAAAATTTCAGAATTGCACCTTGCAATGTGGAGATATTACTGTTTGTGCATTTACAATATTCATTGATTTTTGCCATTGAAAAACATGTTTTTCATATACCAGAAATGTTTGAAGCTACTGACTGAATGAAAGGAGCTGGCATCTCACTCTCTTTGAATCTTCTTTATCCTGCTAGGATTAGCAGGAAAAAGCAAAAAATTTCAGAATTGCACCTTGCAATGTGGAGATATTACTGTTTGTGCATTTACAATATTCATTGATTTTTGCCATTGAAAAACATCATGTTATTCATATACCAGAAATGTTTGAAGCTACTGACTGAATGAAAGGAGCTGGCATCTCACTCTCTTTGAATCTTCTTTATCATGCTAGGTTTAACAGGAAAAAGCAAAAAATTTCAGAATTGCACCTTGCAATGTGGAGATATTACTGTTTGTGCATTTACAATATTCATTGATTTTTGCCATTGAAAAACGTCCAGAAATGTTTGAAGCTACTGACTGAATGAAAGGAGCTGGCATCTCACTCTCTTTGAATCTTCTTTATCATGCTAGGATTAGCAGGAAAAAGCAAAATATTTCAGAATTGCACCTTGCAATGTGGAAATATTACTGTTTGTGCATTTACAATATTCATTGATTTTTGCCATTGAAAAACATGTTTTTCATATACCAGAAATGTTTGAAGCTACTGACTGAATGAAAGGAGCTGGCATCTCACTCTCTTTGAATCTTCTTTATCATTCTAGGATTAGCAGGAAAAAGCAAAAAATTTCAGAATTGCACCTTGCAATGTGGAGATATTACTGTTTGTGCATTTACAATATTCATTGATTTTTGCCATTGAAAAACGTTTTTCATATACCAGAAATGTTTGAAGCTACTGACTGAATGAAAGGAGCTGGCATCTCACTCTCTTTGAATCTTCTTTATCATGCTAGGATTAGCAGGAAAAAGCAAAAAATTTCAGAATTGCACCTTGCAATGTGGAGATATTACTGTTTGTGCATTTACAATATTCATTGATTTTTGCCATTGAAAAACATGTTTTTCATATACCAGAAATGTTTGAAGCTACTGACTGAATGAAAGGAGCTGGCATCTCACTCTCTTTGAATCTTCTTTATCATGCTAGGATTAGCAGTAAAAAGCAAAAAATTTCAGAATTGCACCTTGCAATGTGGAGATATTACGGTTTGTGCATTTACAATGTTCATTGATTTTTGCCATTGAAAAACGTCCAGAAATGTTTGAAGCTACTGACTGAATGAAAGGAGCTGGCATCTCACTCTCTTTGAATCTTCTTTATCATGCTAGGATTAACAGGAAAAAGCAAAAAATTTCAGAATTGCACCTTGCAATGTGGAGATATTACTGTTTGTGCATTTACAATATTCATTGATTTTTGCCATTGAAAAACGTTTTTCATATACCAGAAATGTTTGAAGCTACTGACTGAATGAAAGGAGCTGGCATCTCACTCTCTTTGAATCTTCTTTATCATGCTAGGATTAGCAGGAAAAAGCAAAAAATTTCAGAATTGCACCTTGCAATGTGGAGATATTACTGTTTGTGCATTTACAATATTCATTGATTTTTGCCATTGAAAAACATGTTTTTCATATACCAGAAATGTTTGAAGCTACTGACTGAATGAAAGGAGCTGGCATCTCACTCTCTTTGAATCTTCTTTATCATGCTAGGATTAGCAGGAAAAAGCAAAAAATTTCAGAATTGCACCTTGCAATGTGGAGATATTACTGTTTGTGCATTTACAATATTCATTGATTTTTGCCATTGAAAAACATGTTTTTCATATACCAGAAATGTTTGAAGCTACTGACTGAATGAAAGGAGCTGGCATCTCACTCTCTTTGAATATTCTTTATCCTGCTAGGATTAGCAGGAAAAAGCAAAAAATTTCAGAATTGCACCTTGCAATGTGGAGATATTACTGTTTGTGCATTTACAATATTCATTGATTTTTGCCATTGAAAAACGTCCAGAAATGTTTGAAGCTACTGACTGAATGAAAGGAGCTGGCATCTCACTCTCTTTGAATCTTCTTTATCATGCTAGGATTAGCAGGAAAAAGCAAAAAATTTCAGAATTGCACCTTGCAATGTGGAGATATTACTGTTTGTGCATTTACAATATTCATTGATTTTTGCCATTGAAAAACATGTTTTTCATATACCAGAAATGTTTGAAGCTACTGACTGAATGAAAGGAGCTGGCATCTCACTCTCTTTGAATCTTCTTTATCATGCTAGGATTAGCAGGAAAAAGCAAAAAATTTCAGAATTGCACCTTGCAATGTGGAGATATTACTGTTTGTGCATTTACAATATTCATTGATTTTTGCCATTGAAAAACATGTTTTTCATATACCAGAAATGTTTGAAGCTACTGACTGAATGAAAGGAGCTGGCATCTCACTCTCTTTGAATCTTCTTTATCCTGCTAGGATTAGCAGGAAAAAGCAAAAAATTTCAGAATTGCACCTTGCAATGTGGAGATATTACTGTTTGTGCATTTACAATATTCATTGATTTTTGCCATTGAAAAACATCATGTTATTCATATACCAGAAATGTTTGAAGCTACTGACTGAATGAAAGGAGCTGGCATCTCACTCTCTTTGAATCTTCTTTATCATGCTAGGTTTAACAGGAAAAAGCAAAAAATTTCAGAATTGCACCTTGCAATGTGGAGATATTACTGTTTGTGCATTTACAATATTCATTGATTTTTGCCATTGAAAAACGTCCAGAAATGTTTGAAGCTACTGACTGAATGAAAGGAGCTGGCATCTCACTCTCTTTGAATCTTCTTTATCATGCTAGGATTAGCAGGAAAAAGCAAAATATTTCAGAATTGCACCTTGCAATGTGGAAATATTACTGTTTGTGCATTTACAATATTCATTGATTTTTGCCATTGAAAAACATGTTTTTCATATACCAGAAATGTTTGAAGCTACTGACTGAATGAAAGGAGCTGGCATCTCACTCTCTTTGAATCTTCTTTATCATTCTAGGATTAGCAGGAAAAAGCAAAAAATTTCAGAATTGCACCTTGCAATGTGGAGATATTACTGTTTGTGCATTTACAATATTCATTGATTTTTGCCATTGAAAAACGTTTTTCATATACCAGAAATGTTTGAAGCTACTGACTGAATGAAAGGAGCTGGCATCTCACTCTCTTTGAATCTTCTTTATCATGCTAGGATTAGCAGGAAAAAGCAAAAAATTTCAGAATTGCACCTTGCAATGTGGAGATATTACTGTTTGTGCATTTACAATATTCATTGATTTTTGCCATTGAAAAACATGTTTTTCATATACCAGAAATGTTTGAAGCTACTGACTGAATGAAAGGAGCTGGCATCTCACTCTCTTTGAATCTTCTTTATCATGCTAGGATTAGCAGTAAAAAGCAAAAAATTTCAGAATTGCACCTTGCAATGTGGAGATATTACGGTTTGTGCATTTACAATGTTCATTGATTTTTGCCATTGAAAAACGTCCAGAAATGTTTGAAGCTACTGACTGAATGAAAGGAGCTGGCATCTCACTCTCTTTGAATCTTCTTTATCATGCTAGGATTAACAGGAAAAAGCAAAAAATTTCAGAATTGCACCTTGCAATGTGGAGATATTACTGTTTGTGCATTTACAATATTCATTGATTTTTGCCATTGAAAAACGTTTTTCATATACCAGAAATGTTTGAAGCTACTGACTGAATGAAAGGAGCTGGCATCTCACTCTCTTTGAATCTTCTTTATCATGCTAGGATTAGCAGGAAAAAGCAAAAAATTTCAGAATTGCACCTTGCAATGTGGAGATATTACTGTTTGTGCATTTACAATATTCATTGATTTTTGCCATTGAAAAACATGTTTTTCATATACCAGAAATGTTTGAAGCTACTGACTGAATGAAAGGAGCTGGCATCTCACTCTCTTTGAATCTTCTTTATCATGCTAGGATTAGCAGGAAAAAGCAAAAAATTTCAGAATTGCACCTTGCAATGTGGAGATATTACTGTTTGTGCATTTACAATATTCATTGATTTTTGCCATTGAAAAACATGTTTTTCATATACCAGAAATGTTTGAAGCTACTGACTGAATGAAAGGAGCTGGCATCTCACTCTCTTTGAATATTCTTTATCCTGCTAGGATTAGCAGGAAAAAGCAAAAAATTTCAGAATTGCACCTTGCAATGTGGAGATATTACTGTTTGTGCATTTACAATATTCATTGATTTTTGCCATTGAAAAACGTCCAGAAATGTTTGAAGCTACTGACTGAATGAAAGGAGCTGGCATCTCACTCTCTTTGAATCTTCTTTATCATGCTAGGATTAGCAGGAAAAAGCAAAAAATTTCAGAATTGCACCTTGCAATGTGGAGATATTACTGTTTGTGCATTTACAATATTCATTGATTTTTGCCATTGAAAAACATGTTTTTCATATACCAGAAATGTTTGAAGCTACTGACTGAATGAAAGGAGCTGGCATCTCACTCTCTTTGAATCTTCTTTATCATGCTAGGATTAGCAGGAAAAAGCAAAAAATTTCAGAATTGCACCTTGCAATGTGGAGATATTACTGTTTGTGCATTTACAATTTTCATTGATTTTTGCCATTGAAAAACATGTTTTTCATATACCAGAAATGTTTGAAGCTACTGACTGAATGAAAGGAGCTGGCATCTCACTCTCTTTGAATCTTCTTTATCCTGCTAGGATTAGCAGGAAAAAGCAAAAAATTTCAGAATTGCACCTTGCAATGTGGAGATATTACTGTTTGTGCATTTACAATATTCATTGATTTTTGCCATTGAAAAACGTCCAGAAATGTTTGAAGCTACTGACTGAATGAAAGGAGCTGGCATCTCACTCTCTTTGAATCTTCTTTATCATGCTAGGATTAGCAGGAAAAAGCAAAAAATTTCAGAATTGCACCTTGCAATGTGGAGATATTACTGTTTGTGCATTTACAATATTCATTGATTTTTGCCATTGAAAAACATGTTTTTCATATACCAGAAATGTTTGAAGCTACTGACTGAATGAAAGGAGCTGGCATCTCACTCTCTTTGAATCTTCTTTATCATGCTAGGATTAGCAGGAAAAAGCAAAAAATTTCAGAATTGCACCTTGCAATGTGGAGATATTACTGTTTGTGCATTTACAATATTCATTGATTTTTGCCATTGAAAAACATGTTTTTCATATACCAGAAATGTTTGAAGCTACTGACTGAATGAAAGGAGCTGGCATCTCACTCTCTTTGAATCTTCTTTATCATGCTAGGATTAGCAGGAAAAAGCAAAAAATTTCAGAATTGCACCTTGCAATGTGGAGATATTACTGTTTGTGCATTTACAATATTCATTGATTTTTGCCATTGAAAAACGTCCAGAAATGTTTGAAGCTACTGACTGAATGAAAGGAGCTGGCATCTCACTCTCTTTGAATCTTCTTTATCATGCTAGGATTAGCAGGAAAAAGCAAAAAATTTCAGAATTGCACCTTGAAATGTGGAGATATTACTGTTTGTGCATTTACAATATTCATTGATTTTTGCCATTGAAAAACGTCCAGAAATGTTTGAAGCTACTGACTGAATGAAAGGAGCTGGCATCTCACTCTCTTTGAATCTTCTTTATCATGCTAGGATTAGCAGGAAAAAGCAAAAAATTTCAGAATTGCACCTTGCAATGTGGAGATATTACTGTTTGTGCATTTACAATATTCATTGATTTTTGCCATTGAAAAACATGTTTTTCATATACCAGAAATGTTTGAAGCTACTGACTGAATGAAAGGAGCTGGCATCTCACTCTCTTTGAATCTTCTTTATCATGCTAGGATTAGCAGGAAAAAGCAAAAAATTTCAGAATTGCACCTTGCAATGTGGAGATATTACTGTTTGTGCATTTACAATATTCATTGATTTTTGCCATTGAAAAACATGTTTTTCATATACCAGAAATGTTTGAAGCTACTGACTGAATGAAAGGAGCTGGCATCTCACTCTCTTTGAATCTTCTTTATCCTGCTAGGATTAGCAGGAAAAAGCAAAAAATTTCAGAATTGCACCTTGCAATGTGGAGATATTACTGTTTGTGCATTTACAATATTCATTGATTTTTGCCATTGAAAAACATCCAGAAATGTTTGAAGCTACTGACTGAATGAAAGGAGCTGGCATCTCACTCTCTTTGAATCTTCTTTATCATGCTAGGATTAGCAGGAAAAAGCAAAAAAATTCAGAATTGCACCTTGCAATGTGGAGATATTACTGTTTGTGCATTTACAATATTCATTGATTTTTGCCATTGAAAAACATGTTTTTCATATACCAGAAATGTTTGAAGCTACTGACTGAATGAAAGGAGCTGGCATCTCACTCTCTTTGAATCTTCTTTATCCTGCTAGGATTAGCAGGAAAAAGCAAAAAATTTCAGAATTGCACCTTGCAATGTGGAGATATTACTGTTTGTGCATTTACAATATTCATTGATTTTTGCCATTGAAAAACGTCCAGAAATGTTTGAAGCTACTGACTGAATGAAAGGAACTGGCATCTCACTCTCTTTGAATCTTCTTTATCATGCTAGGATTAGCAGGAAAAAGCAAAAAATTTCAGAATTGCACCTTGCAATGTGGAGATATTACTGTTTGTGCATTTACAATATTCATTGATTTTTGCCATTGAAAAACATGTTTTTCATATACCAGAAATGTTTGAAGCTACTGACTGAATGAAAGGAGCTGGCATCTCACTCTCTTTGAATCTTCTTTATCATGCTAGGATTAGCAGGAAAAAGCAAAAAATTTCAGAATTGCACCTTGCAATGTGGAGATATTACTGTTTGTGCATTTACAATATTCATTGATTTTTGCCATTGAAAAACGTCCAGAAATGTTTGAAGCTACTGACTGAATGAAAGGAGCTGGCATCTCACTCTCTTTGAATCTTCTTTATCATGCTAGGATTAGCAGGAAAAAGCAAAAAAATTCAGAATTGCACCTTGCAATGTGGAGATATTACTGTTTGTGCATTTACAATATTCATTGATTTTTGCCATTGAAAAACATGTTTTTCATATACCAGAAATGTTTGAAGCTACTGACTGAATGAAAGGAGCTGGCATCTCACTCTCTTTGAATCTTCTTTATCATGCTAGGATTAGCAGGAAAAAGCAAAAAATTTCAGAATTGCACCTTGCAATGTGGAGATATTACTGTTTGTGCATTTACAATATTCATTGATTTTTGCCATTGAAAAACATGTTTTTCATATACCAGAAATGTTTGAAGCTACTGACTGAATGAAAGGAGCTGGCATCTCACTCTCTTTGAATCTTCTTTATCCTGCTAGGATTAGCAGGAAAAAGCAAAAAATTTCAGAATTGCACCTTGCAATGTGGAGATATTACTGTTTGTGCATTTACAATATTCATTGATTTTTGCCATTGAAAAACGTCCAGAAATGTTTGAAGCTACTGACTGAATGAAAGGAACTGGCATCTCACTCTCTTTGAATCTTCTTTATCATGCTAGGATTAGCAGGAAAAAGCAAAAAATTTCAGAATTGCACCTTGCAATGTGGAGATATTACTGTTTGTGCATTTACAATATTCATTGATTTTTGCCATTGAAAAACGTCCAGAAATGTTTGAAGCTACTGACTGAATGAAAGGAGCTGGCATCTCACTCTCTTTGAATCTTCTTTATCCTGCTAGGATTAGCAGGAAAAAGCAAAAAATTTCAGAATTGCACCTTGCAATGTGGAGATATTACTGTTTGTGCATTTACAATATTCATTGATTTTTGCCATTGAAAAACGTCCAGAAATGTTTGAAGCTACTGACTGAATGAAAGGAGCTGGCATCTCACTCTCTGAATCTTCTTTATCATGCTAGGATTAGCAAGAAAAAGCAAAAAATTTCAGAATTGCACCTTGCAATGTGGAGATATTACTGTTTGTGCATTTACAATATTCATTGATTTTTGCCATTGAAAAACATGTTTTTCATATACCAGAAATGTTTGAAGCTACTGACTGAATGAAAGGAGCTGGCATCTCACTCTCTTTGAATCTTCTTTATCATGCTAGGATTAGCAGGAAAAAGCAAAAAATTTCAGAATTGCACCTTGCAATGTGGAGATATTACTGTTTGTGCATTTACAATATTCATTGATTTTTGCCATTGAAAAACATGTTTTTCATATACCAGAAATGTTTGAAGCTACTGACTGAATGAAAGGAGCTGGCATCTCACTCTCTTTGAATCTTCTTTATCCTGCTAGGATTAGCAGGAAAAAGCAAAAAATTTCAGAATTGCACCTTGCAATGTGGAGATATTACTGTTTGTGCATTTACAATATTCATTGATTTTTGCCATTGAAAAACGTCCAGAAATGTTTGAAGCTACTGACTGAATGAAAGGAGCTGGCATCTCACTCTCTTTGAATCTTCTTTATCATGCTAGGATTAGCAGGAAAAAGCAAAAAATTTCAGAATTGCACCTTGCAATGTGGAAATATTACTGTTTGTGCATTTACAATATTCATTGATTTTTGCCATTGAAAAACATGTTTTTCATATACCAGAAATGTTTGAAGCTACTGACTGAATGAAAGGAGCTGGCATCTCACTCTCTTTGAATCTTCTTTATCATGCTAGGATTAGCAGGAAAAAGCAAAAAATTTCAGAATTGCACCTTGCAATGTGGAGATATTACTGTTTGTGCATTTACAATATTCATTGATTTTTGCCATTGAAAAACGTCCAGAAATGTTTGAAGCTACTGACTGAATGAAAGGAGCTTGGCATCTCACTCTCTTTGAATCTTCTTTATCCTGCTAGGATTAGCAGGAAAAAGCAAAAAATTTCAGAATTGCACCTTGCAATGTGGAGATATTACTGTTTGTGCATTTACAATATTCATTGATTTTTGCCATTGAAAAACGTCCAGAAATGTTTGAAGCTACTGACTGAATGAAAGGAGCTGGCATCTCACTCTCTTTGAATCTTCGTTATCATGATAGGATTAGCAGGAAAAAGCAAAAAATTTCAGAATTGCACCTTGCAATGTGGAGATATTACTGTTTGTGCATTTACAATATTCATTGATTTTTGCCATTGAAAAACGTCCAGAAATGTTTGAAGCTACTGACTGAATGAAAGGAGCTGGCATCTCACTCTCTTTGAATCTTCTTTATCATGCTAGGATTAGCAGGAAAAAGCAAAAAATTTCAGAATTGCACCTTGCAATGTGGAGATATTACTGTTTGTGCATTTACAATATTCATTGATTTTTGCCATTGAAAAACATGTTTTTCATATACCAGAAATGTTTGAAGCTACTGACTGAATGAAAGGAGCTGGCATCTCACTCTCTTTGAATCTTCTTTATCATGCTAGGATTAGCAGGAAAAAGCAAAAAATTTCAGAATTGCACCTTGCAATGTGGAGATATTACTGTTTGTGCATTTACAATATTCATTGATTTTTGCCATTGAAAAACATGTTTTTCATATACCAGAAATGTTTGAAGCTACTGACTGAATGAAAGGAGCTGGCATCTCACTCAATTTGAATCTTCTTTATCATGCTAGGATTAGCAGGAAAAAGCAAAAAATTTCAGAATTGCACCTTGCAATGTGGAGATATTACTGTTTGTGCATTTACAATATTCATTGATTTTTGCCATTGAAAAACATGTTTTTCACATACCAGAAATGTTTGAAGCTACTGACTGAATGAAAGGAGCTGGCATCTCACTCTCTTTGAATCTTCTTTATCATGCTAGGATTAGCAGGAAAAAGCAAAAAATTTCAGAATTGCACCTTGCAATGTGGAGATATTACTGTTTGTGCATTTACAATATTCATTGATTTTTGCCATTGAAAAACATGTTTTTCATATACCAGAAATGTTTGAAGCTACTGACTGAATGAAAGGAGCTGGCATCTCACTCTCTTTGAATCTTCTTTATCATGCTAGGATTAGCAGGAAAAAGCAAAAAATTTCAGAATTGCACCTTGCAATGTGGAGATATTACTGTTTGTGCATTTACAATATTCATTGATTTTTGCCATTGAAAAACGTCCAGAAATGTTTGAAGCTACTGACTGAATGAAAGGAGCTGGCATCTCACTCTCTTTGAATCTTCTTTATCCTGCTAGGATTAGCAGGAAAAAGCAAAAAATTTCAGAATTGCACCTTGCAATGTGGAGATATTACTGTTTGTGCATTTACAATATTCATTGATTTTTGCCATTGAAAAACGTCCAGAAATGTTTGAAGCTACTGACTGAATGAAAGGAGCTGGCATCTCACTCTCTTTGAATCTTCTTTATCATGCTAGGATTAGCAGGAAAAAGCAAAAAATTTCAGAATTGCACCTTGCAATGTGGAGATATTACTGTTTGTGCATTTACAATATTCATTGATTTTTGCCATTGAAAAACGTCCAGAAATGTTTGAAGCTACTGACTGAATGAAAGGAGCTGGCATCTCACTCTCTGAATCTTCTTTATCATGCTAGGATTAGCAGGAAAAAGCAAAAAATTTCAGAATTGCACCTTGCAATGTGGAGATATTACTGTTTGTGCATTTACAATATTCATTGATTTTTGCCATTGAAAAACATGTTTTTCATATACCAGAAATGTTTGAAGCTACTGACTGAATGAAAGGAGCTGGCATCTCACTCTCTTTGAATCTTCTTTATCATGCTAGGATTAGCAGGAAAAAGCAAAAAATTTCAGAATTGCACCTTGCAATGTGGAGATATTACTGTTTGTGCATTTACAATATTCATTGATTTTTGCCATTGAAAAACATGCTTTTCATATACCAGAAATGTTTGAAGCTACTGACTGAATGAAAGGAGCTGGCATCTCACTCTCTTTGAATCTTCTTTATCCTGCTAGGATTAGCAGGAAAAAGCAAAAAATTTCAGAATTGCACCTTGCAATGTGGAGATATTACTGTTTGTGCATTTACAATATTCATTGATTTTTGCCATTGAAAAACGTCCAGAAATGTTTGAAGCTACTGACTGAATGAAAGGAGCTGGCATCTCACTCTCTTTGAATCTTCTTTATCATGCTAGGATTAGCAGGAAAAAGCAAAAAATTTCAGAATTGCACCTTGCAATGTGGAAATATTACTGTTTGTGCATTTACAATATTCATTGATTTTTGCCATTGAAAAACATGTTTTTCATATACCAGAAATGTTTGAAGCTACTGACTGAATGAAAGGAGCTGGCATCTCACTCTCTTTGAATCTTCTTTATCATGCTAGGATTAGCAGGAAAAAGCAAAAAATTTCAGAATTGCACCTTGCAATGTGGAGATATTACTGTTTGTGCATTTACAATATTCATTGATTTTTGCCATTGAAAAACGTCCAGAAATGTTTGAAGCTACTGACTGAATGAAAGGAGCTGGCATCTCACTCTCTTTGAATCTTCTTTATCCTGCTAGGATTAGCAGGAAAAAGCAAAAAATTTCAGAATTGCACCTTGCAATGTGGAGATATTACTGTTTGTGCATTTACAATATTCATTGATTTTTGCCATTGAAAAACGTCCAGAAATGTTTGAAGCTACTGACTGAATGAAAGGAGCTGGCATCTCACTCTCTTTGAATCTTCGTTATCATGATAGGATTAGCAGGAAAAAGCAAAAAATTTCAGAATTGCACCTTGCAATGTGGAGATATTACTGTTTGTGCATTTACAATATTCATTGATTTTTGCCATTGAAAAACGTCCAGAAATGTTTGAAGCTACTGACTGAATGAAAGGAGCTGGCATCTCACTCTCTTTGAATCTTCTTTATCATGCTAGGATTAGCAGGAAAAAGCAAAAAATTTCAGAATTGCACCTTGCAATGTGGAGATATTACTGTTTGTGCATTTACAATATTCATTGATTTTTGCCATTGAAAAACATGTTTTTCATATACCAGAAATGTTTGAAGCTACTGACTGAATGAAAGGAGCTGGCATCTCACTCTCTTTGAATCTTCTTTATCATGCTAGGATTAGCAGGAAAAAGCAAAAAATTTCAGAATTGCACCTTGCAATGTGGAGATATTACTGTTTGTGCATTTACAATATTCATTGATTTTTGCCATTGAAAAACATGTTTTTCATAAACCAGAAATGTTTGAAGCTACTGACTGAATGAAAGGAGCTGGCATCTCACTCTCTTTGAATCTTCTTTATCCTGCTAGGATTAGCAGGAAAAAGCAAAAAATTTCAGAATTGCACCTTGCAATGTGGAGATATTACTGTTTGTGCATTTACAATATTCATTGATTTTTGCCATTGAAAAACGTCCAGAAATGTTTGAAGCTACTGACTGAATGAAAGGAGCTGGCATGTCACTCTCTTTGAATCTTCTTTATCATGCTAGGATTAGCAGGAAAAAGCAAAAAATTTCAGAATTGCACCTTGCAATGTGGAGATATTACTGTTTGTGCATTTACAATATTCATTGATTTTTGCCATTGAAAAACGTCCAGAAATGTTTGAAGCTACTGACTGAATGAAAGGAGCTGGCATCTCACTCTCTTTGAATCTTCTTTATCCTGCTAGGATTAGCAGGAAAAAGCAAAAAATTTCAGAATTGCACCTTGCAATGTGGAGATCTTACTGTTTGTGCATTTACAATATTCATTGATTTTTGCCATTGAAAAACGTCCAGAAATGTTTGAAGCTACTGACTGAATGAAAGGAGCTGGCATCTCACTCTCTTTGAATCTTCTTTATCATGCTAGGATTAGCAGGAAAAAGCAAAAAATTTCAGAATTGCACCTTGCAATGTGGAGATATTACTGTTTGTGCATTTACAATATTCATTGATTTTTGCCATTGAAAAACGTCCAGAAATGTTTGAAGCTACTGACTGAATGAAAGGAGCTGGCATCTCACTCTCTTTGAATCTTCTTTATCATGCTAGGATTAGCAGGAAAAAGCAAAAAATTTCAGAATTGCACCTTGCAATGTGGAGATATTACTGTTTGTGCATTTACAATATTCATTGATTTTTGCCATTGAAAAACATGTTTTTCATATACCAGAAATGTTTGAAGCTACTGACTGAATGAAAGGAGCTGGCATCTCACTCTCTTTGAATCTTCTTTATCATGCTAGGAATAGCAGGAAAAAGCAAAAAATTTCAGAATTGCACCTTGCAATGTGGAGATATTACTGTTTGTGCATTTACAATATTCATTGATTTTTGCCATTGAAAAACATGTTTTTCATATACCAGAAATGTTTGAAGCTACTGACTGAATGAAAGGAGCTGGCATCTCACTCTCTTTGAATCTTCTTTATCCTGCTAGGATTAGCAGGAAAAAGCAAAAAATTTCAGAATTGCACCTTGCAATGTGGAGATATTACTGTTTGTGCATTTACAATATTCATTGATTTTTGCCATTGAAAAACATCATGTTATTCATATACCAGAAATGTTTGAAGCTACTGACTGAATGAAAGGAGCTGGCATCTCACTCTCTTTGAATCTTCTTTATCATGCTAGGTTTAACAGGAAAAAGCAAAAAATTTCAGAATTGCACCTTGCAATGTGGAGATATTACTGTTTGTGCATTTACAATATTCATTGATTTTTGCCATTGAAAAACGTCCAGAAATGTTTGAAGCTACTGACTGAATGAAAGGAGCTGGCATCTCACTCTCTTTGAATCTTCTTTATCATGCTAGGATTAGCAGGAAAAAGCAAAATATTTCAGAATTGCACCTTGCAATGTGGAAATATTACTGTTTGTGCATTTACAATATTCATTGATTTTTGCCATTGAAAAACATGTTTTTCATATACCAGAAATGTTTGAAGCTACTGACTGAATGAAAGGAGCTGGCATCTCACTCTCTTTGAATCTTCTTTATCATGCTAGGATTAGCAGGAAAAAGCAAAAAATTTCAGAATTGCACCTTGCAATGTGGAGATATTACTGTTTGTGCATTTACAATATTCATTGATTTTTGCCATTGAAAAACATGTTTTTCATATACCAGAAATGTTTGAAGCTACTGACTGAATGAAAGGAGCTGGCATCTCACTCTCTTTGAATCTTCTTTATCATGCTAGGATTAGCAGGAAAAAGCAAAAAATTTCAGAATTGCACCTTGCAATGTGGAGATATTACTGTTTGTGCATTTACAATATTCATTGATTTTTGCCATTGAAAAACATGTTTTTCATATACCAGAAATGTTTGAAGCTACTGACTAAATGAAAGGAGCTGGCATCTCACTCTCTTTGAATCTTCTTTATCCTGCTAGGATTAGCAGGAAAAAGCAAAAAATTTCAGAATTGCACCTTGCAATGTGGAGATATTACTGTTTGTGCATTTACAATATTCATTGATTTTTGCCATTGAAAAACGTCCAGAAATGTTTGAAGCTACTGACTGAATGAAAGGAGCTGGCATCTCACTCTCTTTGAATCTTCTTTATCATGCTAGGATTAGCAGGAAAAAGCAAAAAATTTCAGAATTGCACCTTGCAATGTGGAGATATTACTGTTTGTGCATTTACAATATTCATTGATTTTTGCCATTGAAAAACATGTTTTTCATATACCAGAAATGTTTGAAGCTACTGACTGAATGAAAGGAGCTGGCATCTCACTCTCTTTGAATCTTCTTTATCATGCTAGGATTAGCAGGAAAAAGCAAAAAATTTCAGAATTGCACCTTGCAATGTGGAGATATTACTGTTTGTGCATTTACAATATTCATTGATTTTTGCCATTGAAAAACATGTTTTTCATATACCAGAAATGTTTGAAGCTACTGACTGAATGAAAGGAGCTGGCATCTCACTCTCTTTGAATCTTCTTTATCATGCTAGGATTAGCAGGAAAAAGCAAAATATTTCAGAATTGCACCTTGCAATGTGGAGATATTACTGTTTGTGCATTTACAATATTCATTGATTTTTGCCATTGAAAAACATGTTTTTCATATACCAGAAATGTTTGAAGCTACTGACTGAATGAAAGGAGCTGGCATCTTACTCTCTTTGTTTTACCGTATTTTTTATTTTTCATTAACGACATTGACAAGTAATTGACAGTAGCATAATTCTAAATACAAGGGAAAAATCAGGGATAACTGGGACGCGGGAAAAGGGGGAAGACCAATGGGAGGGGAGGGAAGGGAAACAACAAGGATAAAATAACAAAGGGTAGAAGAGATTGATTCATCAAATAATACTGTAATCAATAAGGAATAATAAAAAACAATCTAACAAAACACAAAACAATTTCAACACACATTATCATGTTAGCAATAATACAAACAAAGTGAATAAACAGTCTGTAAGACATATTAAGAACTACCAGTATTATAGGCAGGACGGGGGAATTTGTTTGACCAGATATCCCATTTCTTAGAAAATTTGGAAAGGTTATCATTGATATAGGCAAATCTAAATTCGTATAATCTTACTCTCTTTGAATCTTCTTTATCCTGCTAGGATTAGCAGGAAAAAGCAAAAAATTTCAGAATTGCACCTTGCAATGTGGAGATATTACTGTTTGTGCATTTACAATATTCATTGATTTTTGCCATTGAAAAACGTCCAGAAATGTTTGAAGCTACTGACTGAATGAAAGGAGCTGGCATCTCACTCTCTTTGAATCTTCTTTATCCTGCTAGGATTAGCAGGAAAGAGCAAAAAATTTCAGAATTGCACCTTGCAATGTGGAGATATTACTGTTTGTGCATTTACAATATTCATTGATTTTTGCCATTGAAAAACATGTTTTTCATATACCAGAAATGTTTGAAGCTACTGACTGAATGAAAGGAGCTGGCATCTCACTCTCTTTGAATCTTCTTTATCATGCTAGGATTAGCAGGAAAAAGCAAAAAATTTCAGAATTGCACCTTGCAATGTGGAGATATTACTGTTTGTGCATTTACAATATTCATTGATTTTTGCCATTGAAAAACGTCCAGAAATGTTTGAAGCTACTGACTGAATGAAAGGAGCTGGCATCTCACTCTCTTTGAATCTTCTTTATCCTGCTAGGATTAGCAGGAAAAAGCAAAAAATTTCAGAATTGCACCTTGCAATGTGGAGATATTACTGTTTGTGCATTTACAATATTCATTGATTTTTGCCATTGAAAAACGTCCAGAAATGTTTGAAGCTACTGACTGAATGAAAGGAGCTGGCATCTCACTTTCTTTGAATCTTCGTTATCATGATAGGATTAGCAGGAAAAAGCAAAAAATTTCAGAATTGCACCTTGCAATGTGGAGATATTACTGTTTGTGCATTTACAATATTCATTGATTTTTGCCATTGAAAAACGTCCAGAAATGTTTGAAGCTACTGACTGAATGAAAGGAGCTGGCATCTCACTCTCTTTGAATCTTCTTTATCATGCTAGGATTAGCAGGAAAAAGCAAAAAATTTCAGAATTGCACCTTGCAATGTGGAGATATTACTGTTTGTGCATTTACAATATTCATTGATTTTTGCCATTGAAAAACATGTTTTTCATATACCAGAAATGTTTGAAGCTACTGACTGAATGAAAGGAGCTGGCATCTCACTCTCTTTGAATCTTCTTTATCATGCTAGGATTAGCAGGAAAAAGCAAAAAATTTCAGAATTGCACCTTGCAATGTGGAGATATTACTGTTTGTGCATTTACAATATTCATTGATTTTTGCCATTGAAAAACATGTTTTTCATAAACCAGAAATGTTTGAAGCTACTGACTGAATGAAAGGAGCTGGCATCTCACTCTCTTTGAATCTTCTTTATCCTGCTAGGATTAGCAGGAAAAAGCAAAAAATTTCAGAATTGCACCTTGCAATGTGGAGATATTACTGTTTGTGCATTTACAATATTCATTGATTTTTGCCATTGAAAAACGTCCAGAAATGTTTGAAGCTACTGACTGAATGAAAGGAGCTGGCATGTCACTCTCTTTGAATCTTCTTTATCATGCTAGGATTAGCAGGAAAAAGCAAAAAATTTCAGAATTGCACCTTGCAATGTGGAGATATTACTGTTTGTGCATTTACAATATTCATTGATTTTTGCCATTGAAAAACGTCCAGAAATGTTTGAAGCTACTGACTGAATGAAAGGAGCTGGCATCTCACTCTCTTTGAATCTTCTTTATCCTGCTAGGATTAGCAGGAAAAAGCAAAAAATTTCAGAATTGCACCTTGCAATGTGGAGATATTACTGTTTGTGCATTTACAATATTCATTGATTTTTGCCATTGAAAAACGTCCAGAAATGTTTGAAGCTACTGACTGAATGAAAGGAGCTGGCATCTCACTCTCTTTGAATCTTCTTTATCATGCTAGGATTAGCAGGAAAAAGCAAAAAATTTCAGAATTGCACCTTGCAATGTGGAGATATTACTGTTTGTGCATTTACAATATTCATTGATTTTTGCCATTGAAAAACGTCCAGAAATGTTTGAAGCTACTGACTGAATGAAAGGAGCTGGCATCTCACTCTCTTTGAATCTTCTTTATCCTGCTAGGATTAGCAGGAAAGAGCAAAAAATTTCAGAATTGCACCTTGCAATGTGGAGATATTACTGTTTGTGCATTTACAATATTCATTGATTTTTGCCATTGAAAAACATGTTTTTCATATACCAGAAATGTTTGAAGCTACTGACTGAATGAAAGGAGCTGGCATCTCACTCTCTTTGAATCTTCTTTATCATGCTAGGATTAGCAGGAAAAAGCAAAAAATTTCAGAATTGCACCTTGCAATGTGGAGATATTACTGTTTGTGCATTTACAATATTCATTGATTTTTGCCATTGAAAAACGTCCAGAAATGTTTGAAGCTACTGACTGAATGAAAGGAGCTGGCATCTCACTCTCTTTGAATCTTCTTTATCCTGCTAGGATTAGCAGGAAAAAGCAAAAAATTTCAGAATTGCACCTTGCAATGTGGAGATATTACTGTTTGTGCATTTACAATATTCATTGATTTTTGCCATTGAAAAACGTCCAGAAATGTTTGAAGCTACTGACTGAATGAAAGGAGCTGGCATCTCACTCTCTTTGAATCTTCGTTATCATGATAGGATTAGCAGGAAAAAGCAAAAAATTTCAGAATTGCACCTTGCAATGTGGAGATATTACTGTTTGTGCATTTACAATATTCATTGATTTTTGCCATTGAAAAACGTCCAGAAATGTTTGAAGCTACTGACTGAATGAAAGGAGCTGGCATCTCACTCTCTTTGAATCTTCTTTATCATGCTAGGATTAGCAGGAAAAAGCAAAAAATTTCAGAATTGCACCTTGCAATGTGGAGATATTACTGTTTGTGCATTTACAATATTCATTGATTTTTGCCATTGAAAAACATGTTTTTCATATACCAGAAATGTTTGAAGCTACTGACTGAATGAAAGGAGCTGGCATCTCACTCTCTTTGAATCTTCTTTATCATGCTAGGATTAGCAGGAAAAAGCAAAAAATTTCAGAATTGCACCTTGCAATGTGGAGATATTACTGTTTGTGCATTTACAATATTCATTGATTTTTGCCATTGAAAAACATGTTTTTCATAAACCAGAAATGTTTGAAGCTACTGACTGAATGAAAGGAGCTGGCATCTCACTCTCTTTGAATCTTCTTTATCCTGCTAGGATTAGCAGGAAAAAGCAAAAAATTTCAGAATTGCACCTTGCAATGTGGAGATATTACTGTTTGTGCATTTACAATATTCATTGATTTTTGCCATTGAAAAACGTCCAGAAATGTTTGAAGCTACTGACTGAATGAAAGGAGCTGGCATGTCACTCTCTTTGAATCTTCTTTATCATGCTAGGATTAGCAGGAAAAAGCAAAAAATTTCAGAATTGCACCTTGCAATGTGGAGATATTACTGTTTGTGCATTTACAATATTCATTGATTTTTGCCATTGAAAAACGTCCAGAAATGTTTGAAGCTACTGACTGAATGAAAGGAGCTGGCATCTCACTCTCTTTGAATCTTCTTTATCCTGCTAGGATTAGCAGGAAAAAGCAAAAAATTTCAGAATTGCACCTTGCAATGTGGAGATATTACTGTTTGTGCATTTACAATATTCATTGATTTTTGCCATTGAAAAACGTCCAGAAATGTTTGAAGCTACTGACTGAATGAAAGGAGCTGGCATCTCACTCTCTTTGAATCTTCTTTATCATGCTAGGATTAGCAGGAAAAAGCAAAAAATTTCAGAATTGCACCTTGCAATGTGGAGATATTACTGTTTGTGCATTTACAATATTCATTGATTTTTGCCATTGAAAAACGTCCAGAAATGTTTGAAGCTACTGACTGAATGAAAGGAGCTGGCATCTCACTCTCTTTGAATCTTCTTTATCATGCTAGGATTAGCAGGAAAAAGCAAAAAATTTCAGAATTGCACCTTGCAATGTGGAGATATTACTGTTTGTGCATTTACAATATTCATTGATTTTTGCCATTGAAAAACATGTTTTTCATATACCAGAAATGTTTGAAGCTACTGACTGAATGAAAGGAGCTGGCATCTCACTCTCTTTGAATCTTCTTTATCATGCTAGGATTAGCAGGAAAAAGCAAAAAATTTCAGAATTGCACCTTGCAATGTGGAGATATTACTGTTTGTGCATTTACAATATTCATTGATTTTTGCCATTGAAAAACATGTTTTTCATATACCAGAAATGTTTGAAGCTACTGACTGAATGAAAGGAGCTGGCATCTCACTCTCTTTGAATCTTCTTTATCCTGCTAGGATTAGCAGGAAAAAGCAAAAAATTTCAGAATTGCACCTTGCAATGTGGAGATATTACTGTTTGTGCATTTACAATATTCATTGATTTTTGCCATTGAAAAACATCATGTTATTCATATACCAGAAATGTTTGAAGCTACTGACTGAATGAAAGGAGCTGGCATCTCACTCTCTTTGAATCTTCTTTATCATGCTAGGATTAGCAGGAAAAAGCAAAAAATTTCAGAATTGCACCTTGCAATGTGGAGATATTACTGTTTGTGCATTTACAATATTCATTGATTTTTGCCATTGAAAAACGTCCAGAAATGTTTGAAGCTACTGACTGAATGAAAGGAGCTGGCATCTCACTCTCTTTGAATCTTCTTTATCCTGCTAGGATTAGCAGGAAAAAGCAAAAAATTTCAGAATTGCACCTTGCAATGTGGAGATATTACTGTTTGTGCATTTACAATATTCATTGATTTTTGCCATTGAAAAACGTCCAGAAATGTTTGAAGCTACTGACTGAATGAAAGGAGCTGGCATCTCACTCTCTTTGAATCTTCGTTATCATGATAGGATTAGCAGGAAAAAGCAAAAAATTTCAGAATTGCACCTTGCAATGTGGAGATATTACTGTTTGTGCATTTACAATATTCATTGATTTTTGCCATTGAAAAACGTCCAGAAATGTTTGAAGCTACTGACTGAATGAAAGGAGCTGGCATCTCACTCTCTTTGAATCTTCTTTATCATGCTAGGATTAGCAGGAAAAAGCAAAAAATTTCAGAATTGCACCTTGCAATGTGGAGATATTACTGTTTGTGCATTTACAATATTCATTGATTTTTGCCATTGAAAAACATGTTTTTCATATACCAGAAATGTTTGAAGCTACTGACTGAATGAAAGGAGCTGGCATCTCACTCTCTTTGAATCTTCTTTATCATGCTAGGATTAGCAGGAAAAAGCAAAAAATTTCAGAATTGCACCTTGCAATGTGGAGATATTACTGTTTGTGCATTTACAATATTCATTGATTTTTGCCATTGAAAAACATGTTTTTCATAAACCAGAAATGTTTGAAGCTACTGACTGAATGAAAGGAGCTGGCATCTCACTCTCTTTGAATCTTCTTTATCCTGCTAGGATTAGCAGGAAAAAGCAAAAAATTTCAGAATTGCACCTTGCAATGTGGAGATATTACTGTTTGTGCATTTACAATATTCATTGATTTTTGCCATTGAAAAACGTCCAGAAATGTTTGAAGCTACTGACTGAATGAAAGGAGCTGGCATGTCACTCTCTTTGAATCTTCTTTATCATGCTAGGATTAGCAGGAAAAAGCAAAAAATTTCAGAATTGCACCTTGCAATGTGGAGATATTACTGTTTGTGCATTTACAATATTCATTGATTTTTGCCATTGAAAAACGTCCAGAAATGTTTGAAGCTACTGACTGAATGAAAGGAGCTGGCATCTCACTCTCTTTGAATCTTCTTTATCCTGCTAGGATTAGCAGGAAAAAGCAAAAAATTTCAGAATTGCACCTTGCAATGTGGAGATATTACTGTTTGTGCATTTACAATATTCATTGATTTTTGCCATTGAAAAACGTCCAGAAATGTTTGAAGCTACTGACTGAATGAAAGGAGCTGGCATCTCACTCTCTTTGAATCTTCTTTATCATGCTAGGATTAGCAGGAAAAAGCAAAAAATTTCAGAATTGCACCTTGCAATGTGGAGATATTACTGTTTGTGCATTTACAATATTCATTGATTTTTGCCATTGAAAAACGTCCAGAAATGTTTGAAGCTACTGACTGAATGAAAGGAGCTGGCATCTCACTCTCTTTGAATCTTCTTTATCCTGCTAGGATTAGCAGGAAAGAGCAAAAAATTTCAGAATTGCACCTTGCAATGTGGAGATATTACTGTTTGTGCATTTACAATATTCATTGATTTTTGCCATTGAAAAACATGTTTTTCATATACCAGAAATGTTTGAAGCTACTGACTGAATGAAAGGAGCTGGCATCTCACTCTCTTTGAATCTTCTTTATCATGCTAGGATTAGCAGGAAAAAGCAAAAAATTTCAGAATTGCACCTTGCAATGTGGAGATATTACTGTTTGTGCATTTACAATATTCATTGATTTTTGCCATTGAAAAACGTCCAGAAATGTTTGAAGCTACTGACTGAATGAAAGGAGCTGGCATCTCACTCTCTTTGAATCTTCTTTATCCTGCTAGGATTAGCAGGAAAAAGCAAAAAATTTCAGAATTGCCCCTTGCAATGTGGAGATATTACTGTTTGTGCATTTACAATATTCATTGATTTTTGCCATTGAAAAACGTCCAGAAATGTTTGAAGCTACTGACTGAATGAAAGGAGCTGGCATCTCACTCTCTTTGAATCTTCGTTATCATGATAGGATTAGCAGGAAAAAGCAAAAAATTTCAGAATTGCACCTTGCAATGTGGAGATATTACTGTTTGTGCATTTACAATATTCATTGATTTTTGCCATTGAAAAACGTCCAGAAATGTTTGAAGCTACTGACTGAATGAAAGGAGCTGGCATCTCACTCTCTTTGAATCTTCTTTATCATGCTAGGATTAGCAGGAAAAAGCAAAAAATTTCAGAATTGCACCTTGCAATGTGGAGATATTACTGTTTGTGCATTTACAATATTCATTGATTTTTGCCATTGAAAAACATGTTTTTCATATACCAGAAATGTTTGAAGCTACTGACTGAATGAAAGGAGCTGGCATCTCACTCTCTTTGAATCTTCTTTATCATGCTAGGATTAGCAGGAAAAAGCAAAAAATTTCAGAATTGCACCTTGCAATGTGGAGATATTACTGTTTGTGCATTTACAATATTCATTGATTTTTGCCATTGAAAAACATGTTTTTCATAAACCAGAAATGTTTGAAGCTACTGACTGAATGAAAGGAGCTGGCATCTCACTCTCTTTGAATCTTCTTTATCCTGCTAGGATTAGCAGGAAAAAGCAAAAAATTTCAGAATTGCACCTTGCAATGTGGAGATATTACTGTTTGTGCATTTACAATATTCATTGATTTTTGCCATTGAAAAACGTCCAGAAATGTTTGAAGCTACTGACTGAATGAAAGGAGCTGGCATGTCACTCTCTTTGAATCTTCTTTATCATGCTAGGATTAGCAGGAAAAAGCAAAAAATTTCAGAATTGCACCTTGCAATGTGGAGATATTACTGTTTGTGCATTTACAATATTCATTGATTTTTGCCATTGAAAAACGTCCAGAAATGTTTGAAGCTACTGACTGAATGAAAGGAGCTGGCATCTCACTCTCTTTGAATCTTCTTTATCCTGCTAGGATTAGCAGGAAAAAGCAAAAAATTTCAGAATTGCACCTTGCAGTGTGGAGATATTACTGTTTGTGCATTTACAATATTCATTGATTTTTGCCATTGAAAAACGTCCAGAAATGTTTGAAGCTACTGACTGAATGAAAGGAGCTGGAATCTCACTCTCTTTGAATCTTCTTTATCATGCTAGGATTAGCAGGAAAAAGCAAAAAATTTCAGAATTGCACCTTGCAATGTGGAGATATTACTGTTTGTGCATTTACAATATTCATTGATTTTTGCCATTGAAAAACGTCCAGAAATGTTTGAAGCTACTGACTGAATGAAAGGAGCTGGCATCTCACTCTCTTTGAATCTTCTTTATCATGCTAGGATTAGCAGGAAAAAGCAAAAAATTTCAGAATTGCACCTTGCAATGTGGAGATATTACTGTTTGTGCATTTACAATATTCATTGATTTTTGCCATTGAAAAACATGTTTTTCATATACCAGAAATGTTTGAAGCTACTGACTGAATGAAAGGAGCTGGCATCTCACTCTCTTTGAATCTTCTTTATCATGCTAGGATTAGCAGGAAAAAGCAAAAAATTTCAGAATTGCACCTTGCAATGTGGAGATATTACTGTTTGTGCATTTACAATATTCATTGATTTTTGCCATTGAAAAACATGTTTTTCATATACCAGAAATGTTTGAAGCTACTGACTGAATGAAAGGAGCTGGCATCTCACTCTCTTTGAATCTTCTTTATCCTGCTAGGATTAGCAGGAAAAAGCAAAAAATTTCAGAATTGCACCTTGCAATGTGGAGATATTACTGTTTGTGCATTTACAATATTCATTGATTTTTGCCATTGAAAAACATCATGTTATTCATATACCAGAAATGTTTGAAGCTACTGACTGAATGAAAGGAGCTGGCATCTCACTCTCTTTGAATCTTCTTTATCATGCTAGGTTTAACAGGAAAAAGCAAAAAATTTCAGAATTGCACCTTGCAATGTGGAGATATTACTGTTTGTGCATTTACAATATTCATTGATTTTTGCCATTGAAAAACGTCCAGAAATGTTTGAAGCTACTGACTGAATGAAAGGAGCTGGCATCTCACTCTCTTTGAATCTTCTTTATCATGCTAGGATTAGCAGGAAAAAGCAAAATATTTCAGAATTGCACCTTGCAATGTGGAAATATTACTGTTTGTGCATTTACAATATTCATTGATTTTTGCCATTGAAAAACATGTTTTTCATATACCAGAAATGTTTGAAGCTACTGACTGAATGAAAGGAGCTGGCATCTCACTCTCTTTGAATCTTCTTTATCATGCTAGGATTAGCAGGAAAAAGCAAAAAATTTCAGAATTGCACCTTGCAATGTGGAGATATTACTGTTTGTGCATTTACAATATTCATTGATTTTTGCCATTGAAAAACATGTTTTTCATATACCAGAAATGTTTGAAGCTACTGACTGAATGAAAGGAGCTGGCATCTCACTCTCTTTGAATCTTCTTTATCATGCTAGGATTAGCAGGAAAAAGCAAAAAATTTCAGAATTGCACCTTGCAATGTGGAGATATTACTGTTTGTGCATTTACAATATTCATTGATTTTTGCCATTGAAAAACATGTTTTTCATATACCAGAAATGTTTGAAGCTACTGACTGAATGAAAGGAGCTGGCATCTCACTCTCTTTGAATCTTCTTTATCCTGCTAGGATTAGCAGGAAAAAGCAAAAAATTTCAGAATTGCACCTTGCAATGTGGAGATATTACTGTTTGTGCATTTACAATATTCATTGATTTTTGCCATTGAAAAACGTCCAGAAATGTTTGAAGCTACTGACTGAATGAAAGGAGCTGGCATCTCACTCTCTTTGAATCTTCTTTATCATGCTAGGATTAGCAGGAAAAAGCAAAAAATTTCAGAATTGCACCTTGCAATGTGGAGATATTACTGTTTGTGCATTTACAATATTCATTGATTTTTGCCATTGAAAAACATGTTTTTCATATACCAGAAATGTTTGAAGCTACTGACTGAATGAAAGGAGCTGGCATCTCACTCTCTTTGAATCTTCTTTATCATGCTAGGATTAGCAGGAAAAAGCAAAAAATTTCAGAATTGCACCTTGCAATGTGGAGATATTACTGTTTGTGCATTTACAATATTCATTGATTTTTGCCATTGAAAAACATGTTTTTCATATACCAGAAATGTTTGAAGCTACTGACTGAATGAAAGGAGCTGGCATCTCACTCTCTTTGAATCTTCTTTATCATGCTAGGATTAGCAGGAAAAAGCAAAATATTTCAGAATTGCACCTTGCAATGTGGAGATATTACTGTTTGTGCATTTACAATATTCATTGATTTTTGCCATTGAAAAACATGTTTTTCATATACCAGAAATGTTTGAAGCTACTGACTGAATGAAAGGAGCTGGCATCTTACTCTCTTTGTTTTACCGTATTTTTTATTTTTCATTAACGACATTGACAAGTAATTGACAGTAGCATAATTCTAAATACAAGGGAAAAATCAGGGATAACTGGGACGCGGGAAAAGGGGGAAGACCAATGGGAGGGGAGGGAAGGGAAACAACAAGGATAAAATAACAAAGGGTAGAAGAGATTGATTCATCAAATAATACTGTAATCAATAAGGAATAATAAAAAACAATCTAACAAAACACAAAACAATTTCAACACACATTATCATGTTAGCAATAATACAAACAAAGTGAATAAACAGTCTGTAAGACATATTAAGAACTACCAGTATTATAGGCAGGACGGGGGAATTTGTTTGACCAGATATCCCATTTCTTAGAAAATTTGGAAAGGTTATCATTGATATAGGCAAATCTAAATTCGTATAATCTTACTCTCTTTGAATCTTCTTTATCCTGCTAGGATTAGCAGGAAAAAGCAAAAAATTTCAGAATTGCACCTTGCAATGTGGAGATATTACTGTTTGTGCATTTACAATATTCATTGATTTTTGCCATTGAAAAACGTCCAGAAATGTTTGAAGCTACTGACTGAATGAAAGGAGCTGGCATCTCACTCTCTTTGTTTTACCATATTTTTTTTTATTTTTAATAAACAATTTAACAGGGGAATAACACACGTAGCATAAAAGTAGTGACAAAAGAATATTCATAATAAGGGAAAAATTCTGAGGGAAGGGAAAGGGAAAGGGAACAAACGGGAATGGATAATCAGGAAAGATGGGAGAAATTTGTTCGTCAAATAGTATATACGATAATACAGAAATTTGAACACTTTAAATACACATTACTATCATTAGCAAAAATTAAACATATTAATGAGCTAAACACGACACACATTAAGATGTTCCAGCGTTATGAGAGGGTTGAGGGAATTTAGTGAGCCAAATATCCCACTTCCTAGAAAATTTAAGTAAATTATTGTTGATAAGGGCAAATCTGAGTTCAAATATTCTATGGAGATTCATCTTATCAACTAAGTCCTCCAAAGTGGGGACATGTGACTTTCTCCAATAAAAAGCCAATGCGTTCTTACACACTGAAAATAAGTGAATCACCAAAGATCTTTCAAACGACTTATATGGTTCGAGATCTAAGGATAGTAAAGCCATTTGAGGGGTCAATACTACAGGTCTGCCTAAAAGGTCATCTACCAAAGAAGAGATCTGAGCCCATAGATTCCGGATTTTACGGCAGCTCCAAAAGAGATGTAAAAGATCTCCCCTGAGGCCGCACTCCCTCCAACAAAGGGGAGAGTTGCTGGGCTTTATATGGTGAAGCCTGATTGGAGTGTAATACCATCTGGTTAGAATTTTGAAGTAAGCCTCTTGTAAGGGCATAGATATATTAGAGGCTTGAGAAAAAAGAACAGCACTCTCCCATTGATCGGATTGGAAATTGAGTTTTAGATCTTTTTCCCAGCGTATCATGTAGAGGTGTTTTTGGAAGGAAAGATCATTATTGAAGCTGTTATATATGTGTCTCAGGCTCCAAAAAATGTTGTGGGATGGGTTGCTTAACAGGTTCACCGAGGTTTCAGAAACAATCAGTTTACCAGAAATAAATTCCAGAATAATGCTCTTTAAATGAGAGTATAAAAAGAAATCAGAGGAAGGTAAGTTGAATCTTTTTTTAAGAGTTTGGAAAGGAATAAAGGCAGAAGCTTCATAGAAGTCTCCAATTTTCCTTAACCCTTTATTGTCCCACTGATCTGGAATGGAAGAGTTATACAGATCAGCAACAAAACCAATTGGAAAATTTTTGACAAAAGAAAACTTATCCATATCAGAATCTCTTAGGGGACTCTTTTTCTTTCTTTTGGCGATTTTTTTCCAGGCGTCAATAATCGCCTGGAAAATAGGATGGGAAGAATCATGAGTGCACTGTTTAAAGAGATGCCTAAGTAACAATTCACGGGGAGAAGAGCCATTATTTAAGAAGGTCTCCAGAGTCATCCAAGCTGGGGGACTGTCAGAATTAAACCAATTACTGCTCTGTTTGATGAGGTTTGCCAAATAGTAAGCGGAAATATTAGGGTGGCTCAGACCTCCGTTGCACTTATTCTTGTACAATATATCTGCAGATATCCTCGCACGTTTATTATCCCAGACATAGGAATTAATCTGATTTTGAATTTTTTGAATAAAGATGTGAGAAATAGTTAAAGGTAAGTTGCGGAAAAAATACAAGATTTTGGGTAGAACAAACATCTTAATAGAGAGGACTCTACCCCACCATGACAAATCTCTTTTCAAAAATTCCATCAAATCTCCACGGACGATATCCTCAATCAGAACCAGGTTGTCAGAAATTGTTGAGTTAATAATTTTACCAATACTGATCCCCAAATAAGTCAGATTGCGTTTAGCCAAACCGAAGGAAAATCTCGAGTGTAAAACCTCTCTCGTCTGGCGGTCCAGATTAATGTTTAAAAGTTTAGACTTCTCATTATTAATCTTAAAATAAGAAATCTGAGAGAATAGTTCTAGAACCTTCGAAACTTCCGCAACCGAATTTACTGGGTCCAGCAAGGAAAGCATAACATCATCTGCAAAGAGGCCAATTTTAAATTCTCGAGATGGGGTAGAAATCCCCCTAATGTCAGTGTTTTCTCTAATCCTCTGTGCCAAAGGCTCCATAGCCAGGACAAAGAGAAGGGGGGAAAGTGGGCAACCCTGTCTAGTACCATTTGTGATAGGGATTGGATTTGAGAGATAATTGTTAACATAAATTTTTGCTTGGGGGTTAGAATAGAGGGCCATAATTGAAGAGAGAAATTTGTTATCAAAACCGAATTTAATAAGGGTGAGTTTAAGGTATAGCCAATTTAACCTGTCGAAAGCTTTTTCAGCGTCTAAAGCAAGCAATGAAGTTGGGAGTTTCGCCGTATTTATCACCTTAATAATATTCAGAAGTCTTCTAGAGCCATCAGTTGCTTGCCTCCCACCAACGAAGCCAATCTGATCGTCGTTGATGAGAGATGGGAGAATAGTCGATAAACGATTGGCCAGAATTTTCGAATATATCTTAATATCAGTGTTAATTAGCGAAATGGGCCTATAATTTTTAACATTATCTCTCTCATCCTTAGACTTGGGTATTAGGGTAATGGTGGCTTCCAGCATTTCTGAGGGGAAGGAGCTTATTGAGGAAGCATGATTGAAAATTTTCGTGAGAGGGGAAGAAAGTAGGTCACAAAAAGTTTTATAATACTCATTGATGAACCCATCTGGACCCGGAGCCTTGAAATCTTTAAGTTGCTTTATTGTGTTAATAATTTCAAGGTTAGAAAAAGGCTTATTCAATGACTCGTGATCCAGAGGGCTCAATTTCGGTAGGTTAATGGAGGATAAAAATTTGTTGATTGCATCTGGGTGAGGATGGGAAATTAGAGGATCAGTTTTGATGTTGTAGAGTTTTTTGTAAAAATTTGCAAACTGGTTCACTATATCTTTAGGGTGGCAAAATGTTATTCCACTATTGTTTTTTATTTTATCTATTCTATTAATTGCTCTTTTACATTTGACTAGGCGGGCCATAAAGCGGGTAGGTTTATTTAGAGCCGCATAGTAATTAAATTTTGATTTCCGAATAATTGCATCATAGGAGGAAGAAATTTCTGATTTTAGCTCTACCCTTAAATTTGAGAGCTCTTTTTGAATTATTGGGGAAGGGGAAGGAAGATTAATTTGCTCTAATTCTTTTTCCCTAATCAGTTTTTGAAGAGAATTAATTTTTGATCTTTTTTCTTTTTTTTCAGATGAGGATATCTGCATTAGTACACCACGTAGGACGGCCTTGTGAGCGCACCAACTGGAGAAGGGATTAGATAAATCTGGGGTATCGTTTTCCCTAAAATAATCAGAAATAGCTTTTTCAATAATTTTTTTGTTCTTGGGGTTATGAATAAGTGAAGATCTACATTTCCAAAGAAATCCATTTTTAATAAGAGGACCAATATGAATTTCACATGACGTAGGGGCATGATCTGATAGAGACCTAAGGCCTATAGATACGTTAGAGAATTTGGGTAAAGAAAAGACATCAGTTATTATTAAGTCAATTCTAGAGGCCGTTTGGTGCGCATCCGAAAAGTGGGAGAATTCTTTGGAGGTAGTTTGCAGACATCTAAATGTATCAAATAGTTCATTTTTATAAAGCCAATTATTTAGCGTTGGGTATAGGTGACGGCTGGGGGAGGAAGAGTCCATATGCCCGTCCGGGACCATGTTGAAGTCTCCTAAAAAAATCAATTCGCCTCTCCTAACCTCTTCAACCTTTCTAAAAACCTTGTTCAAAAAGGGTATTTGCTTTTTATTTGGGGCGTATAAGTTAACAACAGTGCACTCATGATTATTCAGTTTACAGAGCAATATATGGAACCTTCCATTGACATCTTTATGCTGATCTAAAAACTCAAATGGGACAGAATCTCTGATCACTGTAGCTACACCAGCTTTTTTCCGGTCACTAGTGGATTCAAATATATGAGGGTAGCGTTTATGGGTGAAAGTAGGGTGTTTCCCCTCGGCAAACCTTGTCTCCTGAAGACACGCAACATCAGCACCAAGATGACCCAATTCCTTCCAAAGGGAGAATCTCTTATTGGGACTGTTTAGGCCTCTTACATTATAGGTGATGATCTTGATAGGCATAGGTAAATTAGTAATCAAAGTAAGCCAAAAGGAGAGGGGTCAGTTGGTCCAACAAATTCCCAAAAAATAAGAATCAACCGACAATCAAAGCTGGAATACAATATCTCTAATATTAATTCAAAGATAGTGATAACAATAACCAAGTATTCAAAGAAAAAAGAAAAAACGAATCAAAAAATCTCCTGAGGGAACCTTCGCCGTAAAGGTTCTCCCTCAGATTGGGGGGAAAAATAATGTGGACAAACCATGAAGGCTAAATGTAAAGAAGAATGATAAATTTACTATAGCATGTTAGGTGAGGTGATAGAGTGAGTTTAATTTTTAAAGAGGGCTCCCGAGGAAGTAGTATTTCTCATTTCAGCGGTGGGGTGCCTTTGTAACTTTGTAGGGAATATCTTTTATAAAATCAAAGAATTTAGGGCCTTCATCAGGATCTGTAAGAGTAAATGTTTTCCCGTTAAAGAAAATCAGCAACTTTACTGGAAAGCCCCACCTATACGGGATATTCATATCCCTCAGTCTATCTGTGGTCAATTTGTATGACCTTCTCGTATCCATGGTTTCTTTGGAAAAATCTGAGAAGATTTTTAGGTGCGAGAAAGGCTCTGGAGAAGTCCTGTTTTCCCTAATATAGTTCAAGATTTTCTCTTTGGTCGAGAAAAAATGTAACCTAGCTATTACATCTCTAGGAAGATCCGAGGAGATGGAGGTCGGACAAAATAAGCGATGGGCCCTATCAATGATAAGATCCTGCTCAGAAAGGGATGGGATTGTCTTATGAAATAAGTCTTTGACAAAAGCCGAAATATCTGAGGGAGAAACGTCCTCAGATATGCCTCTAATCTTCAAGTTATTTCTTCTACTTCTATCCTCCAAATCTGCAACTTTTAATCTGAGTCTTTTAAGCTCAGATTTAATTTCTAGATTGTCAGAAGAGACAGACTCTACCCTTCCCTCCACCGTTTCAAGTCTTTTAGTATTTTCCTCCAGTTTAAGACCAAAAGCTTCCAAAGTAGATTTCATGGTGTCTACCTGTTTCTCAAAGCCCAGTTTCATATTTCTGTCAATCGTCTTTAAAAGATTGTCCAGATATGAACCAAAATCGGTATTTCCCAACTCTTGTGAAATGGGCATTTTGACCGGGACACTAGGCGTAGGGTCTGAGGACGAAGAGGAAAAGTCCTTTTTAGCACGCCTCTTATCTGGACTAGGATTAGGAGACGTGTCCGAGGATTCCTCCTCCGAACTCGTAGCCAGTGAAGAATACTTGTTGCTCCAAGCTCCTGGGTCCCTTCTCTTTGATGAGATGGAAATATCCATCTCTTCCGCTTTTTTTTCTTTAACTACGATAGAAGGGGCAGGTTTAGCATCAGGGATTCTCTGAGGTTTTGGAGATAATAGACTTTTAGAAGGTTCTTTGGTGGGAGAGCTTACTTTAGAACTCTGTCTGTCTTCCGGATTTCTATGAGGTGATCTGGACTTAAGTGGACTGATAGTATTGACAGCATCTTCAGATGGGTTTGAAAATGAAAAGCGTTGGGAGGACTTCGCTCTTACCGCACTAGTTTTATGGGGAGCTTCCAAAGACTTTTGGGTATTTTTTTTATTAGTCGCCATTATGAAATATCAGACCTATAGGTGTATATATTAAAAAAAAAAAAAAAAAAAAAAACAGTAAAAAGACACTAGAAATATTTGACCTAAAAAGTAGACAAAAGACTTTAGGGTTGCAAAATGACTGGGAACAGTGGCTAGAAGAAATTTGCGTTAAACAAATATCAATCCGACAAAAGGCGAACAATACCCTTAAAAACTGCAGAGTTATAAACCCCCTAGAATGCAACCCTTTAAATGTAAATCACAATCAAAAATATCAAAGAAATAATGAAATTGACCTGGGAGATAAAAATAAAAGGCACATATATTTTTAGCAGAAAGCTAATTATTATGGAGGCTTGCAGATCTGTAGAGTTCCATGAGCACCAACTGGTATATATATATCCGGTAGCGTAGATACAGTATGTATATATACAGGCAAAAACAGATCCTCCTATCCCCCCCCTCCCCTCAGGATCAAGTCTCACAGTCAAGATGATAATACACCGTTTGGTGTTTAAAAGACCTCTGTATCAGTACTGATATAAAATCAGCACCATGGACAGCAGTGCAGATCGAGGCTGTAGCAGAAGGCAGGAGATTTGACTAATACAAGATCAGCACCTTGGACAGCAGTGTAGAGCGACGCTGCAGCAGGGGACAGGAGAATTTGATTAATATAGAATCAGCACCATGGACAGCAGTGCAGAGCTACGCTGCAGCAGGGGGCGGGAGAATTTAAAACTGATCAGCTGATTCTGGATGCCGGGACACTGAAGGACAGCGGTGCTGCTGCAGCGCAGGACCAGGGGCAGACCAGAGCGCGGCGGCGCTACCACAATAGGGGGAGGCAGTCACAGGGGTCTGCAGGGTCCAGAGACCGGAGGGACACAGTCAGCAGAGCGGCACAGCGGGGGTAAATGGAACGGAGGGGGAGGACCAGTGGCACCTGTCAGTTAAAGGCAGGGAGGAGCAAAACGGCCCCCCCAGCAGCAGGAGGGAGATATCCCCGCCAATAAATCAGCCCCAGGTGCTGCGGGGTGAGAGCCCTATATACCGGAGGTGCCGGTCTGTGAAGAGGCAGGAGCAGAGCGGCTCCGGAGTAGAGGAGGGGGCACCACCACCACCGGAACAGCCTCTGAACCCAGGGAACAGCCGCACAGAGGAGCAGGGAGCCCGGTCGCAGACACAGGAAGTGCCTGTCAGCAGAAGGGAGAGAGGGACAGAACTGCTCCGCAATGGAAGAGGGGACACCGCTGCCACCAGGTCTCAATTAACAAACCCACGGAGTCACAGTAAGAGCCCTCAGGGCTTATCTGACCTTATTAGATGCTGTATGCTGCTCAGCACCAGTCGGGACCTCTTAATAGCCGCCACAGCTGTAAGCAGAGCCAGGTCCTCGGGCTGCCGCCGGCGTCTTGATGCAGGAAGGGTCCTGTAGCTTAGAAGCCGAGGGTAAATCCTCCGGGAGCGGGGGTCTTGCCAGTCATCTCAGGGGTCCGGTCTCACGGTCTTGTTACTTGACTGCAGATCCGGAGAGTTCCTGGGGTCCGCGATCCTCCACAGACTGCACCGGCCGGTGTTTTCACTTCCGGAGTCCTGTCACCGGTCGCAGCTGAAAGCGGGGTGACCTCACTGCTTCCAAATGAAATATCTCCTGGAATAACGGGTCAGGGAGAGTCTTTTTAGTATCCAGATGATCCTTAGGCTTTAAGAAGTTTGTCCATGCCAAAATTGAGTGAATAAATCCTCTTAAGTTGCTTTTATCGTCGCTTTGTAGTTTTAGCCCTCATGGAGCTCAGACCTATGCTGCCATCCTGGTCTGTGCCTAAGCCACGCCCCCCATCTCACTCTCTTTGAATCTTCTTTATCATGCTAGGATTAGCAGGAAAAAGCAAAAAATTTCAGAATTGCACCTTGCAATGTGGAGATATTACTGTTTGTGCATTTACAATATTCATTGATTTTTGCCATTGAAAAACGTCCAGAAATGTTTGAAGCTACTGACTGAATGAAAGGAGCTGGCATCTCACTCTCTTTGAATCTTCTTTATCCTGCTAGGATTAGCAGGAAAAAGCAAAAAATTTCAGAATTGCACCTTGCAATGTGGAGATATTACTGTTTGTGCATTTACAATATTCATTGATTTTTGCCATTGAAAAACATGTTTTTCATATACCAGAAATGTTTGAAGCTACTGACTGAATGAAAGGAGCTGGCATCTCACTCTCTTTGAATCTTCTTTATCCTGCTAGGATTAGCAGGAAAAAGCAAAAAATTTCAGAATTGCACCTTGCAATGTGGAGATATTACTGTTTGTGCATTTACAATATTCATTGATTTTTGCCATTGAAAAACGTCCAGAAATGTTTGAAGCTACTGACTGAATGAAAGGAGCTGGCATCTCACTCTCTTTGAATCTTCTTTATCATGCTAGGATTAGCAGGAAAAAGCAAAAAATTTCAGAATTGCACCATGCAATGTGGAGATATTACTGTTTGTGCATTTACAATATTCATTGATTTTTGCCATTGAAAAACATGTTTTTCATATACCAGAAATGTTTGAAGCTACTGACTGAATGAAAGGAGCTGGCATCTCACTCTCTTTGAATCTTCTTTATCATGCTAGGATTAGCAGGAAAAAGCAAAAAATTTCAGAATTGCACCTTGCAATGTGGAGATATTACTGTTTGTGCATTTACAATATTCATTGATTTTTGCCATTGAAAAACATGTTTTTCATATACCAGAAATGTTTGAAGCTACTGACTGAATGAAAGGAGCTGGCATCTCACTCTCTTTGAATCTTCTTTATCATGCTAGGATTAGCAGGAAAAAGCAAAAAATTTCAGAATTGCACCTTGCAATGTGGAGATATTACTGTTTGTGCATTTACAATATTCATTGATTTTTGCCATTGAAAAACATGTTTTTCATATACCAGAAATGTTTGAAGCTACTGACTGAATGAAAGGAGCTGGCATCTCACTCTCTTTGAATCTTCTTTATCCTGCTAGGATTAGCAGGAAAAAGCAAAAAATTTCAGAATTGCACCTTGCAATGTGGAGATATTACTGTTTGTGCATTTACAATATTCATTGATTTTTGCCATTGAAAAACGTCCAGAAATGTTTGAAGCTACTGACTGAATGAAAGGAGCTGGCATCTCACTCTCTTTGAATCTTCTTTATCATGCTAGGATTAGCAGGAAAAAGCAAAAAATTTCAGAATTGCACCATGCAATGTGGAGATATTACTGTTTGTGCATTTACAATATTCATTGATTTTTGCCATTGAAAAACATGTTTTTCATATACCAGAAATGTTTGAAGCTACTGACTGAATGAAAGGAGCTGGCATCTCACTCTCTTTGAATCTTCTTTATCATGCTAGGATTAGCAGGAAAAAGCAAAAAATTTCAGAATTGCACCTTGCAATGTGGAGATATTACTGTTTGTGCATTTACAATATTCATTGATTTTTGCCATTGAAAAACATGTTTTTCATATACCAGAAATGTTTGAAGCTACTGACTGAATGAAAGGAGCTGGCATCTCACTCTCTTTGAATCTTCTTTATCATGCTAGGATTAGCAGGAAAAAGCAAAAAATTTCAGAATTGCACCTTGCAATGTGGAGATATTACTGTTTGTGCATTTACAATATTCATTGATTTTTGCCATTGAAAAACATGTTTTTCATATACCAGAAATGTTTGAAGCTACTGACTGAATGAAAGGAGCTGGCATCTCACTCTCTTTGAATCTTCTTTATCCTGCTAGGATTAGCAGGAAAAAGCAAAAAATTTCAGAATTGCACCTTGCAATGTGGAGATATTACTGTTTGTGCATTTACAATATTCATTGATTTTTGCCATTGAAAAACGTCCAGAAATGTTTGAAGCTACTGACTGAATGAAAGGAGCTGGCATCTCACTCTCTTTGAATCTTCTTTATCATGCTAGGATTAGCAGGAAAAAGCAAAAAATTTCAGAATTGCACCATGCAATGTGGAGATATTACTGTTTGTGCATTTACAATATTCATTGATTTTTGCCATTGAAAAACATGTTTTTCATATACCAGAAATGTTTGAAGCTACTGACTGAATGAAAGGAGCTGGCATCTCACTCTCTTTGAATCTTCTTTATCATGCTAGGATTAGCAGGAAAAAGCAAAAAATTTCAGAATTGCACCTTGCAATGTGGAGATATTACTGTTTGTGCATTTACAATATTCATTGATTTTTGCCATTGAAAAACATGTTTTTCATATACCAGAAATGTTTGAAGCTACTGACTGAATGAAAGGAGCTGGCATCTCACTCTCTTTGAATCTTCTTTATCATGCTAGGATTAGCAGGAAAAAGCAAAAAATTTCAGAATTGCACCTTGCAATGTGGAGATATTACTGTTTGTGCATTTACAATATTCATTGATTTTTGCCATTGAAAAACGTCCAGAAATGTTTGAAGTTACTGACTGAATGAAAGGAGCTGGCATCTCACTCTCTTTGAATCTTCTTTATCCTGCTAGGATTAGCAGGAAAAAGCAAAAAATTTCAGAATTGCACCTTGCAATGTGGAGATATTACTGTTTGTGCATTTACAATATTCATTGATTTTTGCCATTGAAAAACATGTTTTTCATATACCAGAAATGTTTGAAGCTACTGACTGAATGAAAGGAGCTGGCATCTCACTCTCTTTGAATCTTCTTTATCCTGCTAGGATTAGCAGGAAAAAGCAAAAAATTTCAGAATTGCACCTTGCAATGTGGAGATATTACTGTTTGTGCATTTACAATATTCATTGATTTTTGCCATTGAAAAACGTCCAGAAATGTTTGAAGCTACTGACTGAATGAAAGGAGCTGGCATCTCACTCTCTTTGAATCTTCTTTATCATGCTAGGATTAGCAGGAAAAAGCAAAAAATTTCAGAATTGCACCATGCAATGTGGAGATATTACTGTTTGTGCATTTACAATATTCATTGATTTTTGCCATTGAAAAACATGTTTTTCATATACCAGAAATGTTTGAAGCTACTGACTGAATGAAAGGAGCTGGCATCTCACTCTCTTTGAATCTTCTTTATCATGCTAGGATTAGCAGGAAAAAGCAAAAAATTTCAGAATTGCACCTTGCAATGTGGAGATATTACTGTTTGTGCATTTACAATATTCATTGATTTTTGCCATTGAAAAACATGTTTTTCATATACCAGAAATGTTTGAAGCTACTGACTGAATGAAAGGAGCTGGCATCTCACTCTCTTTGAATCTTCTTTATCATGCTAGGATTAGCAGGAAAAAGCAAAAAATTTCAGAATTGCACCTTGCAATGTGGAGATATTACTGTTTGTGCATTTACAATATTCATTGATTTTTGCCATTGAAAAACATGTTTTTCATATACCAGAAATGTTTGAAGCTACTGACTGAATGAAAGGAGCTGGCATCTCACTCTCTTTGAATCTTCTTTATCCTGCTAGGATTAGCAGGAAAAAGCAAAAAATTTCAGAATTGCACCTTGCAATGTGGAGATATTACTGTTTGTGCATTTACAATATTCATTGATTTTTGCCATTGAAAAACGTCCAGAAATGTTTGAAGCTACTGACTGAATGAAAGGAGCTGGCATCTCACTCTCTTTGAATCTTCTTTATCATGCTAGGATTAGCAGGAAAAAGCAAAAAATTTCAAAATTGCACCATGCAATGTGGAGATATTACTGTTTGTGCATTTACAATATTCATTGATTTTTGCCATTGAAAAACATGTTTTTCATATACCAGAAATGTTTGAAGCTACTGACTGAATGAAAGGAGCTGGCATCTCACTATCTTTGAATCTTCTTTATCATGCTAGGATTAGCAGGAAAAAGCAAAAAATTTCAGAATTGCACCTTGCAATGTGGAGATATTACTGTTTGTGCATTTACAATATTCATTGATTTTTGCCATTGAAAAACATGTTTTTCATATACCAGAAATGTTTGAAGCTACTGACTGAATGAAAGGAGCTGGCATCTCACTCTCTTTGAATCTTCTTTATCATGCTAGGATTAGCAGGAAAAAGCAAAAAATTTCAGAATTGCACCTTGCAATGTGGAGATATTACTGTTTGTGCATTTACAATATTCATTGATTTTTGCCTTTGAAAAACATGTTTTTCATATACCAGAAATGTTTGAAGCTACTGACTGAATGAAAGGAGCTGGCATCTCACTCTCTTTGAATCTTCTTTATCCTGCTAGGATTAGCAGGAAAAAGCAAAAAATTTCAGAATTGCACCTTGCAATGTGGAGATATTACTGTTCGTGCATTTACAATATTCATTGATTTTTGCCATTGAAAAACGTCCAGAAATGTTTGAAGCTACTGACTGAATGAAAGGAGCTGGCATCTCACTCTCTTTGAATCTTCTTTATCCTGCTAGGATTAGCAGGAAAAAGCAAAAAATTTCAGAATTGCACCTTGCAATGTGGAGATATTACTGTTTGTGCATTTACAATATTCATTGATTTTTGCCATTGAAAAACGTCCAGAAATGTTTGAAGCTACTGACTGAATGAAAGGAGCTGGCATCTCACTCTCTTTGAATCTTCGTTATCATGCTAGGATTAGCAGGAAAAAGCAAAAAATTTCAGAATTGCACCTTGCAATGTGGAGATATTACTGTTTGTGCATTTACAATATTCATTGATTTTTGCCATTGAAAAACGTCCAGAAATGTTTGAAGCTACTGACTGAATGAAAGGAGCTGGCATCTCACTCTCTTTGAATCTTCTTTATCATGCTAGGATTAGCAGGAAAAAGCAAAAAATTTCAGAATTGCACCTTGCAATGTGGAGATATTACTGTTTGTGCATTTACAATATTCATTGATTTTTGCCATTGAAAAACATGTTTTTCATATACCAGAAATGTTTGAAGCTACTGACTGAATGAAAGGAGCTGGCATCTCACTCTCTTTGAATCTTCTTTATCATGCTAGGATTAGCAGGAAAAAGCAAAAAATTTCAGAATTGCACCTTGCAATGTGGAGATATTACTGTTTGTGCATTTACAATATTCATTGATTTTTGCCATTGAAAAACATGTTTTTCATATACCAGAAATGTTTGAAGCTACTGACTGAATGAAAGGAGCTGGCATCTCACTCTCTTTGAATCTTCTTTATCCTGCTAGGATTAGCAGGAAAAAGCAAAAAATTTCAGAATTGCACCTTGCAATGTGGAGATATTACTGTTTGTGCATTTACAATATTCATTGATTTTTGCCATTGAAAAACGTCCAGAAATGTTTGAAGCTACTGACTGAATGAAAGGAGCTGGCATCTCACTCTCTTTGAATCTTCTTTATCATGCTAGGATTAGCAGGAAAAAGCAAAAAATTTCAGAATTGCACCATGCAATGTGGAGATATTACTGTTTGTGCATTTACAATATTCATTGATTTTTGCCATTGAAAAACATGTTTTTCATATACCAGAAATGTTTGAAGCTACTGACTGAATGAAAGGAGCTGGCATCTCACTCTCTTTGAATCTTCTTTATCATGCTAGGATTAGCAGGAAAAAGCAAAAAATTTCAGAATTGCACCTTGCAATGTGGAGATATTACTGTTTGTGCATTTACAATATTCATTGATTTTTGCCATTGAAAAACATGTTTTTCATATACCAGAAATGTTTGAAGCTACTGACTGAATGAAAGGAGCTGGCATCTCACTCTCTTTGAATCTTCTTTATCATGCTAGGATTAGCAGGAAAAAGCAAAAAATTTCAGAATTGCACCTTGCAATGTGGAGATATTACTGTTTGTGCATTTACAATATTCATTGATTTTTGCCATTGAAAAACATGTTTTTCATATACCAGAAATGTTTGAAGCTACTGACTGAATGAAAGGAGCTGGCATCTCACTCTCTTTGAATCTTCTTTATCCTGCTAGGATTAGCAGGAAAAAGCAAAAAATTTCAGAATTGCACCTTGCAATGTGGAGATATTACTGTTTGTGCATTTACAATATTCATTGATTTTTGCCATTGAAAAACGTCCAGAAATGTTTGAAGCTACTGACTGAATGAAAGGAGCTGGCATCTCACTCTCTTTGAATCTTCGTTATCATGCTAGGATTAGCAGGAAAAAGCAAAAAATTTCAGAATTGCACCTTGCAATGTGGAGATATTACTGTTTGTGCATTTACAATATTCATTGATTTTTGCCATTGAAAAACGTCCAGAAATGTTTGAAGCTACTGACTGAATGAAAGGAGCTGGCATCTCACTCTCTTTGAATCTTCTTTATCATGCTAGGATTAGCAGGAAAAAGCAAAAAATTTCAGAATTGCACCTTGCAATGTGGAGATATTACTGTTTGTGCATTTACAATATTCATTGATTTTTGCCATTGAAAAACATGTTTTTCATATACCAGAAATGTTTTGAAGCTACTGACTGAATGAAAGGAGCTGGCATCTCACTCTCTTTGAATCTTCTTTATCCTGCTAGGATTAGCAGGAAAAAGCAAAAAATTTCAGAATTGCACCTTGCAATGTGGAGATATTACTGTTTGTGCATTTACAATATTCATTGATTTTTGCCATTGAAAAACGTCCAGAAATGTTTGAAGCTACTGACTGAATGAAAGGAGCTGGCATCTCACTCTCTTTGAATCTTCGTTATCATGCTAGGATTAGCAGGAAAAAGCAAAAAATTTCAGAATTGCACCTTGCAATGTGGAGATATTACTGTTTGTGCATTTACAATATTCATTGATTTTTGCCATTGAAAAACATGTTTTTCATATACCAGAAATGTTTGAAGCTACTGACTGAATGAAAGGAGCTGGCATCTCACTCTCTTTGAATCTTCTTTATCCTGCTAGGATTAGCAGGAAAAAGCAAAAAATTTCAGAATTGCACCTTGCAATGTGGAGATATTACTGTTTGTGCATTTACAATATTCATTGATTTTTGCCATTGAAAAACGTCCAGAAATGTTTGAAGCTACTGACTGAATGAAAGGAGCTGGCATCTCACTCTCTTTGAATCTTCTTTATCATGCTAGGATTAGCAGGAAAAAGCAAAAAATTTCAGAATTGCACCATGCAATGTGGAGATATTACTGTTTGTGCATTTACAATATTCATTGATTTTTGCCATTGAAAAACATGTTTTTCATATACCAGAAATGTTTGAAGCTACTGACTGAATGAAAGGAGCTGGCATCTCACTCTCTTTGAATCTTCTTTATCATGCTAGGATTAGCAGGAAAAAGCAAAAAATTTCAGAATTGCACCTTGCAATGTGGAGATATTACTGTTTGTGCATTTACAATATTCATTGATTTTTGCCATTGAAAAACATGTTTTTCATATACCAGAAATGTTTGAAGCTACTGACTGAATGAAAGGAGCTGGCATCTCACTCTCTTTGAATCTTCTTTATCATGCTAGGATTAGCAGGAAAAAGCAAAAAATTTCAGAATTGCACCTTGCAATGTGGAGATATTACTGTTTGTGCATTTACAATATTCATTGATTTTTGCCATTGAAAAACATGTTTTTCATATACCAGAAATGTTTGAAGCTACTGACTGAATGAAAGGAGCTGGCATCTCACTCTCTTTGAATCTTCTTTATCCTGCTAGGATTAGCAGGAAAAAGCAAAAAATTTCAGAATTGCACCTTGCAATGTGGAGATATTACTGTTTGTGCATTTACAATATTCATTGATTTTTGCCATTGAAAAACGTCCAGAAATGTTTGAAGCTACTGACTGAATGAAAGGAGCTGGCATCTCACTCTCTTTGAATCTTCGTTATCATGCTAGGATTAGCAGGAAAAAGCAAAAAATTTCAGAATTGCACCTTGCAATGTGGAGATATTACTGTTTGTGCATTTACAATATTCATTGATTTTTGCCATTGAAAAACGTCCAGAAATGTTTGAAGCTACTGACTGAATGAAAGGAGCTGGCATCTCACTCTCTTTGAATCTTCTTTATCATGCTAGGATTAGCAGGAAAAAGCAAAAAATTTCAGAATTGCACCTTGCAATGTGGAGATATTACTGTTTGTGCATTTACAATATTCATTGATTTTTGCCATTGAAAAACATGTTTTTCATATACCAGAAATGTTTTGAAGCTACTGACTGAATGAAAGGAGCTGGCATCTCACTCTCTTTGAATCTTCTTTATCCTGCTAGGATTAGCAGGAAAAAGCAAAAAATTTCAGAATTGCACCTTGCAATGTGGAGATATTACTGTTTGTGCATTTACAATATTCATTGATTTTTGCCATTGAAAAACGTCCAGAAATGTTTGAAGCTACTGACTGAATGAAAGGAGCTGGCATCTCACTCTCTTTGAATCTTCGTTATCATGCTAGGATTAGCAGGAAAAAGCAAAAAATTTCAGAATTGCACCTTGCAATGTGGAGATATTACTGTTTGTGCATTTACAATATTCATTGATTTTTGCCATTGAAAAACGTCCAGAAATGTTTGAAGCTACTGACTGAATGAAAGGAGCTGGCATCTCACTCTCTTTGAATCTTCTTTATCATGCTAGGATTAGCAGGAAAAAGCAAAAAATTTCAGAATTGCACCTTGCAATGTGGAGATATTACTGTTTGTGCATTTACAATATTCATTGATTTTTGCCATTGAAAAACATGTTTTTCATATACCAGAAATGTTTGAAGCTACTGACTGAATGAAAGGAGCTTGGCATCTCACTCTCTTTGAATCTTCTTTATCATGCTAGGATTAGCAGGAAAAAGCAAAAAATTTCAGAATTGCACCTTGCAATGTGGAGATATTACTGTTTGTGCATTTACAATATTCATTGATTTTTGCCATTGAAAAACATGTTTTTCATAAACCAGAAATGTTTGAAGCTACTGACTGAATGAAAGGAGCTGGCATCTCACTCTCTTTGAATCTTCTTTATCCTGCTAGGATTAGCAGGAAAAAGCAAAAAATTTCAGAATTGCACCTTGCAATGTGGAGATATTACTGTTTGTGCATTTACAATATTCATTGATTTTTGCCATTGAAAAACGTCCAGAAATGTTTGAAGCTACTGACTGAATGAAAGGAGCTGGCATCTCACTCTCTTTGAATCTTCTTTATCCTGCTAGGATTAGCAGGAAAAAGCAAAAAATTTCAGAATTGCACCTTGCAATGTGGAGATATTACTGTTTGTGCATTTACAATATTCATTGATTTTTGCCATTGAAAAACGTCCAGAAATGTTTGAAGCTACTGACTGAATGAAAGGAGCTGGCATCTCACTCTCTTTGAATCTTCGTTATCATGCTAGGATTAGCAGGAAAAAGCAAAAAATTTCAGAATTGCACCTTGCAATGTGGAGATATTACTGTTTGTGCATTTACAATATTCATTGATTTTTGCCATTGAAAAACGTCCAGAAATGTTTGAAGCTACTGACTGAATGAAAGGAGCTGGCATCTCACTCTCTTTGAATCTTCTTTATCATGCTAGGATTAGCAGGAAAAAGCAAAAAATTTCAGAATTGCACCTTGCAATGTGGAGATATTACTGTTTGTGCATTTACAATATTCATTGATTTTTGCCATTGAAAAACATGTTTTTCATATACCAGAAATGTTTGAAGCTACTGACTGAATGAAAGGAGCTGGCATCTCACTCTCTTTGAATCTTCTTTATCATGCTAGGATTAGCAGGAAAAAGCAAAAAATTTCAGAATTGCACCTTGCAATGTGGAGATATTACTGTTTGTGCATTTACAATATTCATTGATTTTTGCCATTGAAAAACATGTTTTTCATATACCAGAAATGTTTGAAGCTACTGACTGAATGAAAGGAGCTGGCATCTCACTCTCTTTGAATCTTCTTTATCATGCTAGGATTAGCAGGAAAAAGCAAAAAATTTCAGAATTGCACCTTGCAATGTGGAGATATTACTGTTTGTGCATTTACAATATTCATTGATTTTTGCCATTGAAAAACATGTTTTTCATATACCAGAAATGTTTGAAGCTACTGACTGAATGAAAGGAGCTGGCATCTCACTCTCTTTGAATCTTCTTTATCCAGCTAGGATTAGCAGGAAAAAGCAAAAAATTTCAGAATTGCACCTTGCAATGTGGAGATATTACTGTTTGTGCATTTACAATATTCATTGATTTTTGCCATTGAAAAACGTCCAGAAATGTTTGAAGCTACTGACTGAATGAAAGGAGCTGGCATCTCACTCTCTTTGAATCTTCTTTATCATGCTAGGATTAGCAGGAAAAAGCAAAAAATTTCAGAATTGCACCATGCAATGTGGAGATATTACTGTTTGTGCATTTACAATATTCATTGATTTTTGCCATTGAAAAACATGTTTTTCATATACCAGAAATGTTTGAAGCTACTGACTGAATGAAAGGAGCTGGCATCTCACTCTCTTTGAATCTTCTTTATCATGCTAGGATTAGCAGGAAAAAGCAAAAAATTTCAGAATTGCACCTTGCAATGTGGAGATATTACTGTTTGTGCATTTACAATATTCATTGATTTTTGCCATTGAAAAACATGTTTTTCATATACCAGAAATGTTTGAAGCTACTGACTGAATGAAAGGAGCTGGCATCTCACTCTCTTTGAATCTTCTTTATCATGCTAGGATTAGCAGGAAAAAGCAAAAAATTTCAGAATTGCACCTTGCAATGTGGAGATATTACTGTTTGTGCATTTACAATATTCATTGATTTTTGCCATTGAAAAACATGTTTTTCATATACCAGAAATGTTTGAAGCTACTGACTGAATGAAAGGAGCTGGCATCTCACTCTCTTTGAATCTTCTTTATCCTGCTAGGATTAGCAGGAAAAAGCAAAAAATTTCAGAATTGCACCTTGCAATGTGGAGATATTACTGTTTGTGCATTTACAATATTCATTGATTTTTGCCATTGAAAAACGTCCAGAAATGTTTGAAGCTACTGACTGAATGAAAGGAGCTGGCATCTCACTCTCTTTGAATCTTCTTTATCATGCTAGGATTAGCAGGAAAAAGCAAAAAATTTCAGAATTGCACCATGCAATGTGGAGATATTACTGTTTGTGCATTTACAATATTCATTGATTTTTGCCATTGAAAAACATGTTTTTCATATACCAGAAATGTTTGAAGCTACTGACTGAATGAAAGGAGCTGGCATCTCACTCTCTTTGAATCTTCTTTATCATGCTAGGATTAGCAGGAAAAAGCAAAAAATTTCAGAATTGCACCTTGCAATGTGGAGATATTACTGTTTGTGCATTTACAATATTCATTGATTTTTGCCATTGAAAAACATGTTTTTCATATACCAGAAATGTTTGAAGCTACTGACTGAATGAAAGGAGCTGGCATCTCACTCTCTTTGAATCTTCTTTATCATGCTAGGATTAGCAGGAAAAAGCAAAAAATTTCAGAATTGCACCTTGCAATGTGGAGATATTACTGTTTGTGCATTTACAATATTCATTGATTTTTGCCATTGAAAAACGTCCAGAAATGTTTGAAGTTACTGACTGAATGAAAGGAGCTGGCATCTCACTCTCTTTGAATCTTCTTTATCCTGCTAGGATTAGCAGGAAAAAGCAAAAAATTTCAGAATTGCACCTTGCAATGTGGAGATATTACTGTTTGTGCATTTACAATATTCATTGATTTTTGCCATTGAAAAACATGTTTTTCATATACCAGAAATGTTTGAAGCTACTGACTGAATGAAAGGAGCTGGCATCTCACTCTCTTTGAATCTTCTTTATCCTGCTAGGATTAGCAGGAAAAAGCAAAAAATTTCAGAATTGCACCTTGCAATGTGGAGATATTACTGTTTGTGCATTTACAATATTCATTGATTTTTGCCATTGAAAAACGTCCAGAAATGTTTGAAGCTACTGACTGAATGAAAGGAGCTGGCATCTCACTCTCTTTGAATCTTCTTTATCATGCTAGGATTAGCAGGAAAAAGCAAAAAATTTCAGAATTGCACCATGCAATGTGGAGATATTACTGTTTGTGCATTTACAATATTCATTGATTTTTGCCATTGAAAAACATGTTTTTCATATACCAGAAATGTTTGAAGCTACTGACTGAATGAAAGGAGCTGGCATCTCACTCTCTTTGAATCTTCTTTATCATGCTAGGATTAGCAGGAAAAAGCAAAAAATTTCAGAATTGCACCTTGCAATGTGGAGATATTACTGTTTGTGCATTTACAATATTCATTGATTTTTGCCATTGAAAAACATGTTTTTCATATACCAGAAATGTTTGAAGCTACTGACTGAATGAAAGGAGCTGGCATCTCACTCTCTTTGAATCTTCTTTATCATGCTAGGATTAGCAGGAAAAAGCAAAAAATTTCAGAATTGCACCTTGCAATGTGGAGATATTACTGTTTGTGCATTTACAATATTCATTGATTTTTGCCATTGAAAAACATGTTTTTCATATACCAGAAATGTTTGAAGCTACTGACTGAATGAAAGGAGCTGGCATCTCACTCTCTTTGAATCTTCTTTATCCTGCTAGGATTAGCAGGAAAAAGCAAAAAATTTCAGAATTGCACCTTGCAATGTGGAGATATTACTGTTTGTGCATTTACAATATTCATTGATTTTTGCCATTGAAAAACGTCCAGAAATGTTTGAAGCTACTGACTGAATGAAAGGAGCTGGCATCTCACTCTCTTTGAATCTTCTTTATCATGCTAGGATTAGCAGGAAAAAGCAAAAAATTTCAAAATTGCACCATGCAATGTGGAGATATTACTGTTTGTGCATTTACAATATTCATTGATTTTTGCCATTGAAAAACATGTTTTTCATATACCAGAAATGTTTGAAGCTACTGACTGAATGAAAGGAGCTGGCATCTCACTATCTTTGAATCTTCTTTATCATGCTAGGATTAGCAGGAAAAAGCAAAAAATTTCAGAATTGCACCTTGCAATGTGGAGATATTACTGTTTGTGCATTTACAATATTCATTGATTTTTGCCATTGAAAAACATGTTTTTCATATACCAGAAATGTTTGAAGCTACTGACTGAATGAAAGGAGCTGGCATCTCACTCTCTTTGAATCTTCTTTATCATGCTAGGATTAGCAGGAAAAAGCAAAAAATTTCAGAATTGCACCTTGCAATGTGGAGATATTACTGTTTGTGCATTTACAATATTCATTGATTTTTGCCTTTGAAAAACATGTTTTTCATATACCAGAAATGTTTGAAGCTACTGACTGAATGAAAGGAGCTGGCATCTCACTCTCTTTGAATCTTCTTTATCCTGCTAGGATTAGCAGGAAAAAGCAAAAAATTTCAGAATTGCACCTTGCAATGTGGAGATATTACTGTTCGTGCATTTACAATATTCATTGATTTTTGCCATTGAAAAACGTCCAGAAATGTTTGAAGCTACTGACTGAATGAAAGGAGCTGGCATCTCACTCTCTTTGAATCTTCTTTATCCTGCTAGGATTAGCAGGAAAAAGCAAAAAATTTCAGAATTGCACCTTGCAATGTGGAGATATTACTGTTTGTGCATTTACAATATTCATTGATTTTTGCCATTGAAAAACGTCCAGAAATGTTTGAAGCTACTGACTGAATGAAAGGAGCTGGCATCTCACTCTCTTTGAATCTTCGTTATCATGCTAGGATTAGCAGGAAAAAGCAAAAAATTTCAGAATTGCACCTTGCAATGTGGAGATATTACTGTTTGTGCATTTACAATATTCATTGATTTTTGCCATTGAAAAACGTCCAGAAATGTTTGAAGCTACTGACTGAATGAAAGGAGCTGGCATCTCACTCTCTTTGAATCTTCTTTATCATGCTAGGATTAGCAGGAAAAAGCAAAAAATTTCAGAATTGCACCTTGCAATGTGGAGATATTACTGTTTGTGCATTTACAATATTCATTGATTTTTGCCATTGAAAAACATGTTTTTCATATACCAGAAATGTTTGAAGCTACTGACTGAATGAAAGGAGCTGGCATCTCACTCTCTTTGAATCTTCTTTATCATGCTAGGATTAGCAGGAAAAAAGCAAAAAATTTCAGAATTGCACCTTGCAATGTGGAGATATTACTGTTTGTGCATTTACAATATTCATTGATTTTTGCCATTGAAAAACATGTTTTTCATAAACCAGAAATGTTTGAAGCTACTGACTGAATGAAAGGAGCTGGCATCTCACTCTCTTTGAATCTTCTTTATCCTGTTAGGATTAGCAGGAAAAAGCAAAAAATTTCAGAATTGCACCTTGCAATGTGGAGATATTACTGTTTGTGCATTTACAATATTCATTGATTTTTGCCATTGAAAAACGTCCAGAAATGTTTGAAGCTACTGACTGAATGAAAGGAGCTGGCATCTCACTCTCTTTGAATCTTCTTTATCCTGCTAGGATTAGCAGGAAAAAGCAAAAAATTTCAGAATTGCACCTTGCAATGTGGAGATATTACTGTTTGTGCATTTACAATATTCATTGATTTTTGCCATTGAAAAACGTCCAGAAATGTTTGAAGCTACTGACTGAATGAAAGGAGCTGGCATCTCACTCTCTTTGAATCTTCGTTATCATGCTAGGATTAGCAGGAAAAAGCAAAAAATTTCAGAATTGCACCTTGCAATGTGGAGATATTACTGTTTGTGCATTTACAATATTCATTGATTTTTGCCATTGAAAAACGTCCAGAAATGTTTGAAGCTACTGACTGAATGAAAGGAGCTGGCATCTCACTCTCTTTGAATCTTCTTTATCATGCTAGGATTAGCAGGAAAAAGCAAAAAATTTCAGAATTGCACCTTGCAATGTGGAGATATTACTGTTTGTGCATTTACAATATTCATTGATTTTTGCCATTGAAAAACATGTTTTTCATATACCAGAAATGTTTGAAGCTACTGACTGAATGAAAGGAGCTGGCATCTCACTCTCTTTGAATCTTCTTTATCATGCTAGGATTAGCAGGAAAAAGCAAAAAATTTCAGAATTGCACCTTGCAATGTGGAGATATTACTGTTTGTGCATTTACAATATTCATTGATTTTTGCCATTGAAAAACATGTTTTTCATATACCAGAAATGTTTGAAGCTACTGACTGAATGAAAGGAGCTGGCATCTCACTCTCTTTGAATCTTCTTTATCATGCTAGGATTAGCAGGAAAAAGCAAAAAATTTCAGAATTGCACCTTGCAATGTGGAGATATTACTGTTTGTGCATTTACAATATTCATTGATTTTTGCCATTGAAAAACATGTTTTTCATATACCAGAAATGTTTGAAGCTACTGACTGAATGAAAGGAGCTGGCATCTCACTCTCTTTGAATCTTCTTTATCCAGCTAGGATTAGCAGGAAAAAGCAAAAAATTTCAGAATTGCACCTTGCAATGTGGAGATATTACTGTTTGTGCATTTACAATATTCATTGATTTTTGCCATTGAAAAACGTCCAGAAATGTTTGAAGCTACTGACTGAATGAAAGGAGCTGGCATCTCACTCTCTTTGAATCTTCTTTATCATGCTAGGATTAGCAGGAAAAAGCAAAAAATTTCAGAATTGCACCATGCAATGTGGAGATATTACTGTTTGTGCATTTACAATATTCATTGATTTTTGCCATTGAAAAACATGTTTTTCATATACCAGAAATGTTTGAAGCTACTGACTGAATGAAAGGAGCTGGCATCTCACTCTCTTTGAATCTTCTTTATCATGCTAGGATTAGCAGGAAAAAGCAAAAAATTTCAGAATTGCACCTTGCAATGTGGAGATATTACTGTTTGTGCATTTACAATATTCATTGATTTTTGCCATTGAAAAACATGTTTTTCATATACCAGAAATGTTTGAAGCTACTGACTGAATGAAAGGAGCTGGCATCTCACTCTCTTTGAATCTTCTTTATCATGCTAGGATTAGCAGGAAAAAGCAAAAAATTTCAGAATTGCACCTTGCAATGTGGAGATATTACTGTTTGTGCATTTACAATATTCATTGATTTTTGCCATTGAAAAACATGTTTTTCATATACCAGAAATGTTTGAAGCTACTGACTGAATGAAAGGAGCTGGCATCTCACTCTCTTTGAATCTTCTTTATCCAGCTAGGATTAGCAGGAAAAAGCAAAAAATTTCAGAATTGCACCTTGCAATGTGGAGATATTACTGTTTGTGCATTTACAATATTCATTGATTTTTGCCATTGAAAAACGTCCAGAAATGTTTGAAGCTACTGACTGAATGAAAGGAGCTGGCATCTCACTCTCTTTGAATCTTCTTTATCATGCTAGGATTAGCAGGAAAAAGCAAAAAATTTCAGAATTGCACCATGCAATGTGGAGATATTACTGTTTGTGCATTTACAATATTCATTGATTTTTGCCATTGAAAAACATGTTTTTCATATACCAGAAATGTTTGAAGCTACTGACTGAATGAAAGGAGCTGGCATCTCACTCTCTTTGAATCTTCTTTATCATGCTAGGATTAGCAGGAAAAAGCAAAAAATTTCAGAATTGCACCTTGCAATGTGGAGATATTACTGTTTGTGCATTTACAATATTCATTGATTTTTGCCATTGAAAAACATGTTTTTCATATACCAGAAATGTTTGAAGCTACTGACTGAATGAAAGGAGCTGGCATCTCACTCTCTTTGAATCTTCTTTATCATGCTAGGATTAGCAGGAAAAAGCAAAAAATTTCAGAATTGCACCTTGCAATGTGGAGATATTACTGTTTGTGCATTTACAATATTCATTGATTTTTGCCATTGAAAAACATGTTTTTCATATACCAGAAATGTTTGAAGCTACTGACTGAATGAAAGGAGCTGGCATCTCACTCTCTTTGAATCTTCTTTATCCTGCTAGGATTAGCAGGAAAAAGCAAAAAATTTCAGAATTGCACCTTGCAATGTGGAGATATTACTGTTTGTGCATTTACAATATTCATTGATTTTTGCCATTGAAAAACGTCCAGAAATGTTTGAAGCTACTGACTGAATGAAAGGAGCTGGCATCTCACTCTCTTTGAATCTTCTTTATCATGCTAGGATTAGCAGGAAAAAGCAAAAAATTTCAGAATTGCACCATGCAATGTGGAGATATTACTGTTTGTGCATTTACAATATTCATTGATTTTTGCCATTGAAAAACATGTTTTTCATATACCAGAAATGTTTGAAGCTACTGACTGAATGAAAGGAGCTGGCATCTCACTCTCTTTGAATCTTCTTTATCATGCTAGGATTAGCAGGAAAAAGCAAAAAATTTCAGAATTGCACCTTGCAATGTGGAGATATTACTGTTTGTGCATTTACAATATTCATTGATTTTTGCCATTGAAAAACATGTTTTTCATATACCAGAAATGTTTGAAGCTACTGACTGAATGAAAGGAGCTGGCATCTCACTCTCTTTGAATCTTCTTTATCCTGCTAGGATTAGCAGGAAAAAGCAAAAAATTTCAGAATTGCACCTTGCAATGTGGAGATATTACTGTTTGTGCATTTACAATATTCATTGATTTTTGCCATTGAAAAACATGTTTTTCATATACCAGAAATGTTTGAAGCTACTGACTGAATGAAAGGAGCTGGCATCTCACTCTCTTTGAATCTTCTTTATCCTGCTAGGATTAGCAGGAAAAAGCAAAAAATTTCAGAATTGCACCTTGCAATGTGGAGATATTACTGTTTGTGCATTTACAATATTCATTGATTTTTGCCATTGAAAAACGTCCAGAAATGTTTGAAGCTACTGACTGAATGAAAGGAGCTGGCATCTCACTCTCTTTGAATCTTCTTTATCATGCTAGGATTAGCAGGAAAAAGCAAAAAATTTCAGAATTGCACCATGCAATGTGGAGATATTACTGTTTGTGCATTTACAATATTCATTGATTTTTGCCATTGAAAAACATGTTTTTCATATACCAGAAATGTTTGAAGCTACTGACTGAATGAAAGGAGCTGGCATCTCACTCTCTTTGAATCTTCTTTATCATGCTAGGATTAGCAGGAAAAAGCAAAAAATTTCAGAATTGCACCTTGCAATGTGGAGATATTACTGTTTGTGCATTTACAATATTCATTGATTTTTGCCATTGAAAAACATGTTTTTCATATACCAGAAATGTTTGAAGCTACTGACTGAATGAAAGGAGCTGGCATCTCACTCTCTTTGAATCTTCTTTATCATGCTAGGATTAGCAGGAAAAAGCAAAAAATTTCAGAATTGCACCTTGCAATGTGGAGATATTACTGTTTGTGCATTTACAATATTCATTGATTTTTGCCATTGAAAAACATGTTTTTCATATACCAGAAATGTTTGAAGCTACTGACTGAATGAAAGGAGCTGGCATCTCACTCTCTTTGAATCTTCTTTATCCTGCTAGGATTAGCAGGAAAAAGCAAAAAATTTCAGAATTGCACCTTGCAATGTGGAGATATTACTGTTTGTGCATTTACAATATTCATTGATTTTTGCCATTGAAAAACGTCCAGAAATGTTTGAAGCTACTGACTGAATGAAAGGAGCTGGCATCTCACTCTCTTTGAATCTTCTTTATCATGCTAGGATTAGCAGGAAAAAGCAAAAAATTTCAAAATTGCACCATGCAATGTGGAGATATTACTGTTTGTGCATTTACAATATTCATTGATTTTTGCCATTGAAAAACATGTTTTTCATATACCAGAAATGTTTGAAGCTACTGACTGAATGAAAGGAGCTGGCATCTCACTATCTTTGAATCTTCTTTATCATGCTAGGATTAGCAGGAAAAAGCAAAAAATTTCAGAATTGCACCTTGCAATGTGGAGATATTACTGTTTGTGCATTTACAATATTCATTGATTTTTGCCATTGAAAAACATGTTTTTCATATACCAGAAATGTTTGAAGCTACTGACTGAATGAAAGGAGCTGGCATCTCACTCTCTTTGAATCTTCTTTATCATGCTAGGATTAGCAGGAAAAAGCAAAAAATTTCAGAATTGCACCTTGCAATGTGGAGATATTACTGTTTGTGCATTTACAATATTCATTGATTTTTGCCTTTGAAAAACATGTTTTTCATATACCAGAAATGTTTGAAGCTACTGACTGAATGAAAGGAGCTGGCATCTCACTCTCTTTGAATCTTCTTTATCCTGCTAGGATTAGCAGGAAAAAGCAAAAAATTTCAGAATTGCACCTTGCAATGTGGAGATATTACTGTTCGTGCATTTACAATATTCATTGATTTTTGCCATTGAAAAACGTCCAGAAATGTTTGAAGCTACTGACTGAATGAAAGGAGCTGGCATCTCACTCTCTTTGAATCTTCTTTATCCTGCTAGGATTAGCAGGAAAAAGCAAAAAATTTCAGAATTGCACCTTGCAATGTGGAGATATTACTGTTTGTGCATTTACAATATTCATTGATTTTTGCCATTGAAAAACGTCCAGAAATGTTTGAAGCTACTGACTGAATGAAAGGAGCTGGCATCTCACTCTCTTTGAATCTTCGTTATCATGCTAGGATTAGCAGGAAAAAGCAAAAAATTTCAGAATTGCACCTTGCAATGTGGAGATATTACTGTTTGTGCATTTACAATATTCATTGATTTTTGCCATTGAAAAACGTCCAGAAATGTTTGAAGCTACTGACTGAATGAAAGGAGCTGGCATCTCACTCTCTTTGAATCTTCTTTATCATGCTAGGATTAGCAGGAAAAAGCAAAAAATTTCAGAATTGCACCTTGCAATGTGGAGATATTACTGTTTGTGCATTTACAATATTCATTGATTTTTGCCATTGAAAAACATGTTTTTCATATACCAGAAATGTTTGAAGCTACTGACTGAATGAAAGGAGCTTGGCATCTCACTCTCTTTGAATCTTCTTTATCATGCTAGGATTAGCAGGAAAAAGCAAAAAATTTCAGAATTGCACCTTGCAATGTGGAGATATTACTGTTTGTGCATTTACAATATTCATTGATTTTTGCCATTGAAAAACATGTTTTTCATAAACCAGAAATGTTTGAAGCTACTGACTGAATGAAAGGAGCTGGCATCTCACTCTCTTTGAATCTTCTTTATCCTGCTAGGATTAGCAGGAAAAAGCAAAAAATTTCAGAATTGCACCTTGCAATGTGGAGATATTACTGTTTGTGCATTTACAATATTCATTGATTTTTGCCATTGAAAAACGTCCAGAAATGTTTGAAGCTACTGACTGAATGAAAGGAGCTGGCATCTCACTCTCTTTGAATCTTCTTTATCCTGCTAGGATTAGCAGGAAAAAGCAAAAAATTTCAGAATTGCACCTTGCAATGTGGAGATATTACTGTTTGTGCATTTACAATATTCATTGATTTTTGCCATTGAAAAACGTCCAGAAATGTTTGAAGCTACTGACTGAATGAAAGGAGCTGGCATCTCACTCTCTTTGAATCTTCGTTATCATGCTAGGATTAGCAGGAAAAAGCAAAAAATTTCAGAATTGCACCTTGCAATGTGGAGATACTACTGTTTGTGCATTTACAATATTCATTGATTTTTGCCATTGAAAAACGTCCAGAAATGTTTGAAGCTACTGACTGAATGAAAGGAGCTGGCATCTCACTCTCTTTGAATCTTCTTTATCATGCTAGGATTAGCAGGAAAAAGCAAAAAATTTCAGAATTGCACCTTGCAATGTGGAGATATTACTGTTTGTGCATTTACAATATTCATTGATTTTTGCCATTGAAAAACATGTTTTTCATATACCAGAAATGTTTGAAGCTACTGACTGAATGAAAGGAGCTGGCATCTCACTCTCTTTGAATCTTCTTTATCATGCTAGGATTAGCAGGAAAAAGCAAAAAATTTCAGAATTGCACCTTGCAATGTGGAGATATTACTGTTTGTGCATTTACAATATTCATTGATTTTTGCCATTGAAAAACATGTTTTTCATATACCAGAAATGTTTGAAGCTACTGACTGAATGAAAGGAGCTGGCATCTCACTCTCTTTGAATCTTCTTTATCATGCTAGGATTAGCAGGAAAAAGCAAAAAATTTCAGAATTGCACCTTGCAATGTGGAGATATTACTGTTTGTGCATTTACAATATTCATTGATTTTTGCCATTGAAAAACATGTTTTTCATATACCAGAAATGTTTGAAGCTACTGACTGAATGAAAGGAGCTGGCATCTCACTCTCTTTGAATCTTCTTTATCCTGCTAGGATTAGCAGGAAAAAGCAAAAAATTTCAGAATTGCACCTTGCAATGTGGAGATATTACTGTTTGTGCATTTACAATATTCATTGATTTTTGCCATTGAAAAACGTCCAGAAATGTTTGAAGCTACTGACTGAATGAAAGGAGCTGGCATCTCACTCTCTTTGAATCTTCTTTATCATGCTAGGATTAGCAGGAAAAAGCAAAAAATTTCAGAATTGCACCATGCAATGTGGAGATATTACTGTTTGTGCATTTACAATATTCATTGATTTTTGCCATTGAAAAACATGTTTTTCATATACCAGAAATGTTTGAAGCTACTGACTGAATGAAAGGAGCTGGCATCTCACTCTCTTTGAATCTTCTTTATCATGCTAGGATTAGCAGGAAAAAGCAAAAAATTTCAGAATTGCACCTTGCAATGTGGAGATATTACTGTTTGTGCATTTACAATATTCATTGATTTTTGCCATTGAAAAACATGTTTTTCATATACCAGAAATGTTTGAAGCTACTGACTGAATGAAAGGAGCTGGCATCTCACTCTCTTTGAATCTTCTTTATCATGCTAGGATTAGCAGGAAAAAGCAAAAAATTTCAGAATTGCACCTTGCAATGTGGAGATATTACTGTTTGTGCATTTACAATATTCATTGATTTTTGCCATTGAAAAACATGTTTTTCATATACCAGAAATGTTTGAAGCTACTGACTGAATGAAAGGAGCTGGCATCTCACTCTCTTTGAATCTTCTTTATCCTGCTAGGATTAGCAGGAAAAAGCAAAAAATTTCAGAATTGCACCTTGCAATGTGGAGATATTACTGTTTGTGCATTTACAATATTCATTGATTTTTGCCATTGAAAAACGTCCAGAAATGTTTGAAGCTACTGACTGAATGAAAGGAGCTGGCATCTCACTCTCTTTGAATCTTCTTTATCCTGCTAGGATTAGCAGGAAAAAGCAAAAAATTTCAGAATTGCACCTTGCAATGTGGAGATATTACTGTTTGTGCATTTACAATATTCATTGATTTTTGCCATTGAAAAACGTCCAGAAATGTTTGAAGCTACTGACTGAATGAAAGGAGCTGGCATCTCACTCTCTTTGAATCTTCGTTATCATGCTAGGATTAGCAGGAAAAAGCAAAAAATTTCAGAATTGCACCTTGCAATGTGGAGATATTACTGTTTGTGCATTTACAATATTCATTGATTTTTGCCATTGAAAAACGTCCAGAAATGTTTGAAGCTACTGACTGAATGAAAGGAGCTGGCATCTCACTCTCTTTGAATCTTCTTTATCATGCTAGGATTAGCAGGAAAAAGCAAAAAATTTCAGAATTGCACCTTGCAATGTGGAGATATTACTGTTTGTGCATTTACAATATTCATTGATTTTTGCCATTGAAAAACATGTTTTTCATATACCAGAAATGTTTGAAGCTACTGACTGAATGAAAGGAGCTGGCATCTCACTCTCTTTGAATCTTCTTTATCATGCTAGGATTAGCAGGAAAAAGCAAAAAATTTCAGAATTGCACCTTGCAATGTGGAGATATTACTGTTTGTGCATTTACAATATTCATTGATTTTTGCCATTGAAAAACATGTTTTTCATATACCAGAAATGTTTGAAGCTACTGACTGAATGAAAGGAGCTGGCATCTCACTCTCTTTGAATCTTCTTTATCATGCTAGGATTAGCAGGAAAAAGCAAAAAATTTCAGAATTGCACCTTGCAATGTGGAGATATTACTGTTTGTGCATTTACAATATTCATTGATTTTTGCCATTGAAAAACATGTTTTTCATATACCAGAAATGTTTGAAGCTACTGACTGAATGAAAGGAGCTGGCATCTCACTCTCTTTGAATCTTCTTTATCCTGCTAGGATTAGCAGGAAAAAGAAAAAAATATTTCAGAATTGCACCTTGCAATGTGGAGATATTACTGTTTGTGCATTTACAATATTCATTGATTTTTGCCATTGAAAAACGTCCAGAAATGTTTGAAGCTACTGACTGAATGAAAGGAGCTGGCATCTCACTCTCTTTGAATCTTCTTTATCATGCTAGGATTAGCAGGAAAAAGCAAAAAATTTCAGAATTGCACCATGCAATGTGGAGATATTACTGTTTGTGCATTTACAATATTCATTGATTTTTGCCATTGAAAAACATGTTTTTCATATACCAGAAATGTTTGAAGCTACTGACTGAATGAAAGGAGCTGGCATCTCACTCTCTTTGAATCTTCTTTATCATGCTAGGATTAGCAGGAAAAAGCAAAAAATTTCAGAATTGCACCTTGCAATGTGGAGATATTACTGTTTGTGCATTTACAATATTCATTGATTTTTGCCATTGAAAAACATGTTTTTCATATACCAGAAATGTTTGAAGCTACTGACTGAATGAAAGGAGCTGGCATCTAACTCTCTTTGAATCTTCTTTATCATGCTAGGATTAGCAGGAAAAAGCAAAAAATTTCAGAATTGCACCTTGCAATGTGGAGATATTACTGTTTGTGCATTTACAATATTCATTGATTTTTGCCATTGAAAAACATGTTTTTCATATACCAGAAATGTTTGAAGCTACTGACTGAATGAAAGGAGCTGGCATCTCACTCTCTTTGAATCTTCTTTATCCTGCTAGGATTAGCAGGAAAAAGCAAAAAATTTCAGAATTGCACCTTGCAATGTGGAGATATTACTGTTTGTGCATTTACAATATTCATTGATTTTTGCCATTGAAAAACGTCCAGAAATGTTTGAAGCTACTGACTGAATGAAAGGAGCTGGCATCTCACTCTCTTTGAATCTTCTTTATCATGCTAGGATTAGCAGGAAAAAGCAAAAAATTTCAGAATTGCACCTTGCAATGTGGAGATATTACTGTTTGTGCATTTACAATATTCATTGATTTTTGCCATTGAAAAACATGTTTTTCATATACCAGAAATGTTTGAAGCTACTGACTGAATGAAAGGAGCTGGCATCTCACTCTCTTTGAATCTTCTTTATCCTGCTAGGATTAGCAGGAAAAAGCAAAAAATTTCAGAATTGCACCTTGCAATGTGGAGATATTACTGTTTGTGCATTTACAATATTCATTGATTTTTGCCATTGAAAAACGTCCAGAAATGTTTGAAGCTACTGACTGAATGAAAGGAGCTGGCATCTCACTCTCTTTGAATCTTCGTTATCATGCTAGGATTAGCAGGAAAAAGCAAAAAATTTCAGAATTGCACCTTGCAATGTGGAGATATTACTCTTTGTGCATTTACAATATTCATTGATTTTTGCCATTGAAAAACGTCCAGAAATGTTTGAAGCTACTGACTGAATGAAAGGAGCTGGCATCTCACTCTCTTTGAATCTTCTTTATCATGCTAGGATTAGCAGGAAAAAGCAAAAAATTTCAGAATTGCACCTTGCAATGTGGAGATATTACTGTTTGTGCATTTACAATATTCATTGATTTTTGCCATTGAAAAACATGTTTTTCATATACCAGAAATGTTTTGAAGCTACTGACTGAATGAAAGGAGCTGGCATCTCACTCTCTTTGAATCTTCTTTATCCTGCTAGGATTAGCAGGAAAAAGCAAAAAATTTCAGAATTGCACCTTGCAATGTGGAGATATTACTGTTTGTGCATTTACAATATTCATTGATTTTTGCCATTGAAAAACGTCCAGAAATGTTTGAAGCTACTGACTGAATGAAAGGAGCTGGCATCTCACTCTCTTTGAATCTTCGTTATCATGCTAGGATTAGCAGGAAAAAGCAAAAAATTTCAGAATTGCACCTTGCAATGTGGAGATATTACTGTTTGTGCATTTACAATATTCATTGATTTTTGCCATTGAAAAACATGTTTTTCATATACCAGAAATGTTTGAAGCTACTGACTGAATGAAAGGAGCTGGCATCTCACTCTCTTTGAATCTTCTTTATCATGCTAGGATTAGCAGGAAAAAGCAAAAAATTTCAGAATTGCACCTTGCAATGTGGAGATATTACTGTTTGTGCATTTACAATATTCATTGATTTTTGCCATTGAAAAACATGTTTTTCATATACCAGAAATGTTTGAAGCTACTGACTGAATGAAAGGAGCTGGCATCTCACTCTCTTTGAATCTTCTTTATCATGCTAGGATTAGCAGGAAAAAGCAAAAAATTTCAGAATTGCACCTTGCAATGTGGAGATATTACTGTTTGTGCATTTACAATATTCATTGATTTTTGCCATTGAAAAACATGTTTTTCATATACCAGAAATGTTTGAAGCTACTGACTGAATGAAAGGAGCTGGCATCTCACTCTCTTTGAATCTTCTTTATCCTGCTAGGATTAGCAGGAAAAAGCAAAAAATTTCAGAATTGCACCTTGCAATGTGGAGATATTACTGTTTGTGCATTTACAATATTCATTGATTTTTGCCATTGAAAAACGTCCAGAAATGTTTGAAGCTACTGACTGAATGAAAGGAGCTGGCATCTCACTCTCTTTGAATCTTCTTTATCATGCTAGGATTAGCAGGAAAAAGCAAAAAATTTCAGAATTGCACCATGCAATGTGGAGATATTACTGTTTGTGCATTTACAATATTCATTGATTTTTGCCATTGAAAAACATGTTTTTCATATACCAGAAATGTTTGAAGCTACTGACTGAATGAAAGGAGCTGGCATCTCACTCTCTTTGAATCTTCTTTATCATGCTAGGATTAGCAGGAAAAAGCAAAAAATTTCAGAATTGCACCTTGCAATGTGGAGATATTACTGTTTGTGCATTTACAATATTCATTGATTTTTGCCATTGAAAAACGTTTTTCATATACCAGAAATGTTTGAAGCTACTGACTGAATGAAAGGAGCTGGCATCTCACTCTCTTTGAATCTTCTTTATCATGCTAGGATTAGCAGGAAAAAGCAAAAAATTTCAGAATTGCACCTTGCAATGTGGAGATATTACTGTTTGTGCATTTACAATATTCATTGATTTTTGCCATTGAAAAACATGTTTTTCATATACCAGAAATGTTTGAAGCTACTGACTGAATGAAAGGAGCTGGCATCTCACTCTCTTTGAATCTTCTTTATCCTGCTAGGATTAGCAGGAAAAAGCAAAAAATTTCAGAATTGCACCTTGCAATGTGGAGATATTACTGTTTGTGCATTTACAATATTCATTGATTTTTGCCATTGAAAAACGTCCAGAAATGTTTGAAGCTACTGACTGAATGAAAGGAGCTGGCATCTCACTCTCTTTGAATCTTCTTTATCCTGCTAGGATTAGCAGGAAAAAGCAAAAAATTTCAGAATTGCACCTTGCAATGTGGAGATATTACTGTTTGTGCATTTACAATATTCATTGATTTTTGCCATTGAAAAACGTCCAGAAATGTTTGAAGCTACTGACTGAATGAAAGGAGCTGGCATCTCACTCTCTTTGAATCTTCGTTATCATGCTAGGATTAGCAGGAAAAAGCAAAAAATTTCAGAATTGCACCTTGCAATGTGGAGATATTACTGTTTGTGCATTTACAATATTCATTGATTTTTGCCATTGAAAAACGTCCAGAAATGTTTGAAGCTACTGACTGAATGAAAGGAGCTGGCATCTCACTCTCTTTGAATCTTCTTTATCATGCTAGGATTAGCAGGAAAAAGCAAAAAATTTCAGAATTGCACCTTGCAATGTGGAGATATTACTGTTTGTGCATTTACAATATTCATTGATTTTTGCCATTGAAAAACATGTTTTTCATATACCAGAAATGTTTGAAGCTACTGACTGAATGAAAGGAGCTGGCATCTCACTCTCTTTGAATCTTCTTTATCATGCTAGGATTAGCAGGAAAAAGCAAAAAATTTCAGAATTGCACCTTGCAATGTGGAGATATTACTGTTTGTGCATTTACAATATTCATTGATTTTTGCCATTGAAAAACATGTTTTTCATATACCAGAAATGTTTGAAGCTACTGACTGAATGAAAGGAGCTGGCATCTCACTCTCTTTGAATCTTCTTTATCATGCTAGGATTAGCAGGAAAAAGCAAAAAATTTCAGAATTGCACCTTGCAATGTGGAGATATTACTGTTTGTGCATTTACAATATTCATTGATTTTTGCCATTGAAAAACATGTTTTTCATATACCAGAAATGTTTGAAGCTACTGACTGAATGAAAGGAGCTGGCATCTCACTCTCTTTGAATCTTCTTTATCCTGCTAGGATTAGCAGGAAAAAGAAAAAAATATTTCAGAATTGCACCTTGCAATGTGGAGATATTACTGTTTGTGCATTTACAATATTCATTGATTTTTGCCATTGAAAAACGTCCAGAAATGTTTGAAGCTACTGACTGAATGAAAGGAGCTGGCATCTCACTCTCTTTGAATCTTCTTTATCATGCTAGGATTAGCAGGAAAAAGCAAAAAATTTCAGAATTGCACCATGCAATGTGGAGATATTACTGTTTGTGCATTTACAATATTCATTGATTTTTGCCATTGAAAAACATGTTTTTCATATACCAGAAATGTTTGAAGCTACTGACTGAATGAAAGGAGCTGGCATCTCACTCTCTTTGAATCTTCTTTATCATGCTAGGATTAGCAGGAAAAAGCAAAAAATTTCAGAATTGCACCTTGCAATGTGGAGATATTACTGTTTGTGCATTTACAATATTCATTGATTTTTGCCATTGAAAAACATGTTTTTCATATACCAGAAATGTTTGAAGCTACTGACTGAATGAAAGGAGCTGGCATCTAACTCTCTTTGAATCTTCTTTATCATGCTAGGATTAGCAGGAAAAAGCAAAAAATTTCAGAATTGCACCTTGCAATGTGGAGATATTACTGTTTGTGCATTTACAATATTCATTGATTTTTGCCATTGAAAAACATGTTTTTCATATACCAGAAATGTTTGAAGCTACTGACTGAATGAAAGGAGCTGGCATCTCACTCTCTTTGAATCTTCTTTATCCTGCTAGGATTAGCAGGAAAAAGCAAAAAATTTCAGAATTGCACCTTGCAATGTGGAGATATTACTGTTTGTGCATTTACAATATTCATTGATTTTTGCCATTGAAAAACGTCCAGAAATGTTTGAAGCTACTGACTGAATGAAAGGAGCTGGCATCTCACTCTCTTTGAATCTTCTTTATCATGCTAGGATTAGCAGGAAAAAGCAAAAAATTTCAGAATTGCACCATGCAATGTGGAGATATTACTGTTTGTGCATTTACAATATTCATTGATTTTTGCCATTGAAAAACATGTTTTTCATATACCAGAAATGTTTGAAGCTACTGACTGAATGAAAGGAGCTGGCATCTCACTCTCTTTGAATCTTCTTTATCATGCTAGGATTAGCAGGAAAAAGCAAAAAATTTCAGAATTGCACCTTGCAATGTGGAGATATTACTGTTTGTGCATTTACAATATTCATTGATTTTTGCCATTGAAAAACATGTTTTTCATATACCAGAAATGTTTGAAGCTACTGACTGAATGAAAGGAGCTGGCATCTCACTCTCTTTGAATCTTCTTTATCATGCTAGGATTAGCAGGAAAAAGCAAAAAATTTCAGAATTGCACCTTGCAATGTGGAGATATTACTGTTTGTGCATTTACAATATTCATTGATTTTTGCCATTGAAAAACATGTTTTTCATATACCAGAAATGTTTGAAGCTACTGACTGAATGAAAGGAGCTGGCATCTCACTCTCTTTGAATCTTCTTTATCCTGCTAGGATTAGCAGGAAAAAGCAAAAAATTTCAGAATTGCACCTTGCAATGTGGAGATATTACTGTTCGTGCATTTACAATATTCATTGATTTTTGCCATTGAAAAACGTCCAGAAATGTTTGAAGCTACTGACTGAATGAAAGGAGCTGGCATCTCACTCTCTTTGAATCTTCGTTATCATGCTAGGATTAGCAGGAAAAAGCAAAAAATTTCAGAATTGCACCTTGCAATGTGGAGATATTACTCTTTGTGCATTTACAATATTCATTGATTTTTGCCATTGAAAAACGTCCAGAAATGTTTGAAGCTACTGACTGAATGAAAGGAGCTGGCATCTCACTCTCTTTGAATCTTCTTTATCATGCTAGGATTAGCAGGAAAAAGCAAAAAATTTCAGAATTGCACCTTGCAATGTGGAGATATTACTGTTTGTGCATTTACAATATTCATTGATTTTTGCCATTGAAAAACATGTTTTTCATATACCAGAAATGTTTTGAAGCTACTGACTGAATGAAAGGAGCTGGCATCTCACTCTCTTTGAATCTTCTTTATCCTGCTAGGATTAGCAGGAAAAAGCAAAAAATTTCAGAATTGCACCTTGCAATGTGGAGATATTACTGTTTGTGCATTTACAATATTCATTGATTTTTGCCATTGAAAAACGTCCAGAAATGTTTGAAGCTACTGACTGAATGAAAGGAGCTGGCATCTCACTCTCTTTGAATCTTCGTTATCATGCTAGGATTAGCAGGAAAAAGCAAAAAATTTCAGAATTGCACCTTGCAATGTGGAGATATTACTGTTTGTGCATTTACAATATTCATTGATTTTTGCCATTGAAAAACGTCCAGAAATGTTTGAAGCTACTGACTGAATGAAAGGAGCTGGCATCTCACTCTCTTTGAATCTTCTTTATCATGCTAGGATTAGCAGGAAAAAGCAAAAAATTTCAGAATTGCACCTTGCAATGTGGAGATATTACTGTTTGTGCATTTACAATATTCATTGATTTTTGCCATTGAAAAACATGTTTTTCATATACCAGAAATGTTTGAAGCTACTGACTGAATGAAAGGAGCTTGGCATCTCACTCTCTTTGAATCTTCTTTATCATGCTAGGATTAGCAGGAAAAAGCAAAAAATTTCAGAATTGCACCTTGCAATGTGGAGATATTACTGTTTGTGCATTTACAATATTCATTGATTTTTGCCATTGAAAAACATGTTTTTCATAAACCAGAAATGTTTGAAGCTACTGACTGAATGAAAGGAGCTGGCATCTCACTCTCTTTGAATCTTCTTTATCCTGCTAGGATTAGCAGGAAAAAGCAAAAAATTTCAGAATTGCACCTTGCAATGTGGAGATATTACTGTTTGTGCATTTACAATATTCATTGATTTTTGCCATTGAAAAACGTCCAGAAATGTTTGAAGCTACTGACTGAATGAAAGGAGCTGGCATCTCACTCTCTTTGAATCTTCTTTATCCTGCTAGGATTAGCAGGAAAAAGCAAAAAATTTCAGAATTGCACCTTGCAATGTGGAGATATTACTGTTTGTGCATTTACAATATTCATTGATTTTTGCCATTGAAAAACGTCCAGAAATGTTTGAAGCTACTGACTGAATGAAAGGAGCTGGCATCTCACTCTCTTTGAATCTTCGTTATCATGCTAGGATTAGCAGGAAAAAGCAAAAAATTTCAGAATTGCACCTTGCAATGTGGAGATATTACTGTTTGTGCATTTACAATATTCATTGATTTTTGCCATTGAAAAACGTCCAGAAATGTTTGAAGCTACTGACTGAATGAAAGGAGCTGGCATCTCACTCTCTTTGAATCTTCTTTATCATGCTAGGATTAGCAGGAAAAAGCAAAAAATTTCAGAATTGCACCTTGCAATGTGGAGATATTACTGTTTGTGCATTTACAATATTCATTGATTTTTGCCATTGAAAAACATGTTTTTCATATACCAGAAATGTTTGAAGCTACTGACTGAATGAAAGGAGCTGGCATCTCACTCTCTTTGAATCTTCTTTATCATGCTAGGATTAGCAGGAAAAAGCAAAAAATTTCAGAATTGCACCTTGCAATGTGGAGATATTACTGTTTGTGCATTTACAATATTCATTGATTTTTGCCATTGAAAAACATGTTTTTCATATACCAGAAATGTTTGAAGCTACTGACTGAATGAAAGGAGCTGGCATCTCACTCTCTTTGAATCTTCTTTATCATGCTAGGATTAGCAGGAAAAAGCAAAAAATTTCAGAATTGCACCTTGCAATGTGGAGATATTACTGTTTGTGCATTTACAATATTCATTGATTTTTGCCATTGAAAAACATGTTTTTCATATACCAGAAATGTTTGAAGCTACTGACTGAATGAAAGGAGCTGGCATCTCACTCTCTTTGAATCTTCTTTATCCTGCTAGGATTAGCAGGAAAAAGCAAAAAATTTCAGAATTGCACCTTGCAATGTGGAGATATTACTGTTTGTGCATTTACAATATTCATTGATTTTTGCCATTGAAAAACGTCCAGAAATGTTTGAAGCTACTGACTGAATGAAAGGAGCTGGCATCTCACTCTCTTTGAATCTTCTTTATCATGCTAGGATTAGCAGGAAAAAGCAAAAAATTTCAGAATTGCACCATGCAATGTGGAGATATTACTGTTTGTGCATTTACAATATTCATTGATTTTTGCCATTGAAAAACATGTTTTTCATATACCAGAAATGTTTGAAGCTACTGACTGAATGAAAGGAGCTGGCATCTCACTCTCTTTGAATCTTCTTTATCATGCTAGGATTAGCAGGAAAAAGCAAAAAATTTCAGAATTGCACCTTGCAATGTGGAGATATTACTGTTTGTGCATTTACAATATTCATTGATTTTTGCCATTGAAAAACATGTTTTTCATATACCAGAAATGTTTGAAGCTACTGACTGAATGAAAGGAGCTGGCATCTCACTCTCTTTGAATCTTCTTTATCATGCTAGGATTAGCAGGAAAAAGCAAAAAATTTCAGAATTGCACCTTGCAATGTGGAGATATTACTGTTTGTGCATTTACAATATTCATTGATTTTTGCCATTGAAAAACATGTTTTTCATATACCAGAAATGTTTGAAGCTACTGACTGAATGAAAGGAGCTGGCATCTCACTCTCTTTGCATCTTCTTTATCCTGCTAGGATTAGCAGGAAAAAGCAAAAAATTTCAGAATTGCACCTTGCAATGTGGAGATATTACTGTTTGTGCATTTACAATATTCATTGATTTTTGCCATTGAAAAACGTCCAGAAATGTTTGAAGCTACTGACTGAATGAAAGGAGCTGGCATCTCACTCTCTTTGAATCTTCTTTATCATGCTAGGATTAGCAGGAAAAAGCAAAAAATTTCAGAATTGCACCATGCAATGTGGAGATATTACTGTTTGTGCATTTACAATATTCATTGATTTTTGCCATTGAAAAACATGTTTTTCATATACCAGAAATGTTTGAAGCTACTGACTGAATGAAAGGAGCTGGCATCTCACTCTCTTTGAATCTTCTTTATCATGCTAGGATTAGCAGGAAAAAGCAAAAAATTTCAGAATTGCACCTTGCAATGTGGAGATATTACTGTTTGTGCATTTACAATATTCATTGATTTTTGCCATTGAAAAACATGTTTTTCATATACCAGAAATGTTTGAAGCTACTGACTGAATGAAAGGAGCTGGCATCTCACTCTCTTTGAATCTTCTTTATCATGCTAGGATTAGCAGGAAAAAGCAAAAAATTTCAGAATTGCACCTTGCAATGTGGAGATATTACTGTTTGTGCATTTACAATATTCATTGATTTTTGCCATTGAAAAACGTCCAGAAATGTTTGAAGTTACTGACTGAATGAAAGGAGCTGGCATCTCACTCTCTTTGAATCTTCTTTATCCTGCTAGGATTAGCAGGAAAAAGCAAAAAATTTCAGAATTGCACCTTGCAATGTGGAGATATTACTGTTTGTGCATTTACAATATTCATTGATTTTTGCCATTGAAAAACATGTTTTTCATATACCAGAAATGTTTGAAGCTACTGACTGAATGAAAGGAGCTGGCATCTCACTCTCTTTGAATCTTCTTTATCCTGCTAGGATTAGCAGGAAAAAGCAAAAAATTTCAGAATTGCACCTTGCAATGTGGAGATATTACTGTTTGTGCATTTACAATATTCATTGATTTTTGCCATTGAAAAACGTCCAGAAATGTTTGAAGCTACTGACTGAATGAAAGGAGCTGGCATCTCACTCTCTTTGAATCTTCTTTATCATGCTAGGATTAGCAGGAAAAAGCAAAAAATTTCAGAATTGCACCATGCAATGTGGAGATATTACTGTTTGTGCATTTACAATATTCATTGATTTTTGCCATTGAAAAACATGTTTTTCATATACCAGAAATGTTTGAAGCTACTGACTGAATGAAAGGAGCTGGCATCTCACTCTCTTTGAATCTTCTTTATCATGCTAGGATTAGCAGGAAAAAGCAAAAAATTTCAGAATTGCACCTTGCAATGTGGAGATATTACTGTTTGTGCATTTACAATATTCATTGATTTTTGCCATTGAAAAACATGTTTTTCATATACCAGAAATGTTTGAAGCTACTGACTGAATGAAAGGAGCTGGCATCTCACTCTCTTTGAATCTTCTTTATCATGCTAGGATTAGCAGGAAAAAGCAAAAAATTTCAGAATTGCACCTTGCAATGTGGAGATATTACTGTTTGTGCATTTACAATATTCATTGATTTTTGCCATTGAAAAACATGTTTTTCATATACCAGAAATGTTTGAAGCTACTGACTGAATGAAAGGAGCTGGCATCTCAATCTCTTTGAATCTTCTTTATCCTGCTAGGATTAGCAGGAAAAAGCAAAAAATTTCAGAATTGCACCTTGCAATGTGGAGATATTACTGTTTGTGCATTTACAATATTCATTGATTTTTGCCATTGAAAAACGTCCAGAAATGTTTGAAGCTACTGACTGAATGAAAGGAGCTGGCATCTCACTCTCTTTGAATCTTCTTTATCATGCTAGGATTAGCAGGAAAAAGCAAAAAATTTCAAAATTGCACCATGCAATGTGGAGATATTACTGTTTGTGCATTTACAATATTCATTGATTTTTGCCATTGAAAAACATGTTTTTCATATACCAGAAATGTTTGAAGCTACTGACTGAATGAAAGGAGCTGGCATCTCACTATCTTTGAATCTTCTTTATCATGCTAGGATTAGCAGGAAAAAGCAAAAAATTTCAGAATTGCACCTTGCAATGTGGAGATATTACTGTTTGTGCATTTACAATATTCATTGATTTTTGCCATTGAAAAACATGTTTTTCATATACCAGAAATGTTTGAAGCTACTGACTGAATGAAAGGAGCTGGCATCTCACTCTCTTTGAATCTTCTTTATCATGCTAGGATTAGCAGGAAAAAGCAAAAAATTTCAGAATTGCACCTTGCAATGTGGAGATATTACTGTTTGTGCATTTACAATATTCATTGATTTTTGCCTTTGAAAAACATGTTTTTCATATACCAGAAATGTTTGAAGCTACTGACTGAATGAAAGGAGCTGGCATCTCACTCTCTTTGAATCTTCTTTATCCTGCTAGGATTAGCAGGAAAAAGCAAAAAATTTCAGAATTGCACCTTGCAATGTGGAGATATTACTGTTCGTGCATTTACAATATTCATTGATTTTTGCCATTGAAAAACGTCCAGAAATGTTTGAAGCTACTGACTGAATGAAAGGAGCTGGCATCTCACTCTCTTTGAATCTTCTTTATCCTGCTAGGATTAGCAGGAAAAAGCAAAAAATTTCAGAATTGCACCTTGCAATGTGGAGATATTACTGTTTGTGCATTTACAATATTCATTGATTTTTGCCATTGAAAAACGTCCAGAAATGTTTGAAGCTACTGACTGAATGAAAGGAGCTGGCATCTCACTCTCTTTGAATCTTCGTTATCATGCTAGGATTAGCAGGAAAAAGCAAAAAATTTCAGAATTGCACCTTGCAATGTGGAGATATTACTGTCTGTGCATTTACAATATTCATTGATTTTTGCCATTGAAAAACGTCCAGAAATGTTTGAAGCTACTGACTGAATGAAAGGAGCTGGCATCTCACTCTCTTTGAATCTTCTTTATCATGCTAGGATTAGCAGGAAAAAGCAAAAAATTTCAGAATTGCACCTTGCAATGTGGAGATATTACTGTTTGTGCATTTACAATATTCATTGATTTTTGCCATTGAAAAACATGTTTTTCATATACCAGAAATGTTTGAAGCTACTGACTGAATGAAAGGAGCTGGCATCTCACTCTCTTTGAATCTTCTTTATCATGCTAGGATTAGCAGGAAAAAGCAAAAAATTTCAGAATTGCACCTTGCAATGTGGAGATATTACTGTTTGTGCATTTACAATATTCATTGATTTTTGCCATTGAAAAACATGTTTTTCATATACCAGAAATGTTTGAAGCTACTGACTGAATGAAAGGAGCTGGCATCTCACTCTCTTTGAATCTTCTTTATCCTGCTAGGATTAGCAGGAAAAAGCAAAAAATTTCAGAATTGCACCTTGCAATGTGGAGATATTACTGTTTGTGCATTTACAATATTCATTGATTTTTGCCATTGAAAAACGTCCAGAAATGTTTGAAGCTACTGACTGAATGAAAGGAGCTGGCATCTCACTCTCTTTGAATCTTCTTTATCATGCTAGGATTAGCAGGAAAAAGCAAAAAATTTCAGAATTGCACCATGCAATGTGGAGATATTACTGTTTGTGCATTTACAATATTCATTGATTTTTGCCATTGAAAAACATGTTTTTCATATACCAGAAATGTTTGAAGCTACTGACTGAATGAAAGGAGCTGGCATCTCACTCTCTTTGAATCTTCTTTATCATGCTAGGATTAGCAGGAAAAAGCAAAAAATTTCAGAATTGCACCTTGCAATGTGGAGATATTACTGTTTGTGCATTTACAATATTCATTGATTTTTGCCATTGAAAAACATGTTTTTCATATACCAGAAATGTTTGAAGCTACTGACTGAATGAAAGGAGCTGGCATCTCACTCTCTTTGAATCTTCTTTATCATGCTAGGATTAGCAGGAAAAAGCAAAAAATTTCAGAATTGCACCTTGCAATGTGGAGATATTACTGTTTGTGCATTTACAATATTCATTGATTTTTGCCATTGAAAAACATGTTTTTCATATACCAGAAATGTTTGAAGCTACTGACTGAATGAAAGGAGCTGGCATCTCACTCTCTTTGAATCTTCTTTATCCTGCTAGGATTAGCAGGAAAAAGCAAAAAATTTCAGAATTGCACCTTGCAATGTGGAGATATTACTGTTTGTGCATTTACAATATTCATTGATTTTTGCCATTGAAAAACGTCCAGAAATGTTTGAAGCTACTGACTGAATGAAAGGAGCTGGCATCTCACTCTCTTTGAATCTTCGTTATCATGCTAGGATTAGCAGGAAAAAGCAAAAAATTTCAGAATTGCACCTTGCAATGTGGAGATATTACTGTTTGTGCATTTACAATATTCATTGATTTTTGCCATTGAAAAACGTCCAGAAATGTTTGAAGCTACTGACTGAATGAAAGGAGCTGGCATCTCACTCTCTTTGAATCTTCTTTATCATGCTAGGATTAGCAGGAAAAAGCAAAAAATTTCAGAATTGCACCTTGCAATGTGGAGATATTACTGTTTGTGCATTTACAATATTCATTGATTTTTGCCATTGAAAAACATGTTTTTCATATACCAGAAATGTTTTGAAGCTACTGACTGAATGAAAGGAGCTGGCATCTCACTCTCTTTGAATCTTCTTTATCCTGCTAGGATTAGCAGGAAAAAGCATAAAATTTCAGAATTGCACCTTGCAATGTGGAGATATTACTGTTTGTGCATTTACAATATTCATTGATTTTTGCCATTGAAAAACGTCCAGAAATGTTTGAAGCTACTGACTGAATGAAAGGAGCTGGCATCTCACTCTCTTTGAATCTTCGTTATCATGCTAGGATTAGCAGGAAAAAGCAAAAAATTTCAGAATTGCACCTTGCAATGTGGAGATATTACTGTTTGTGCATTTACAATATTCATTGATTTTTGCCATTGAAAAACGTCCAGAAATGTTTGAAGCTACTGACTGAATGAAAGGAGCTGGCATCTCACTCTCTTTGAATCTTCTTTATCATGCTAGGATTAGCAGGAAAAAGCAAAAAATTTCAGAATTGCACCTTGCAATGTGGAGATATTACTGTTTGTGCATTTACAATATTCATTGATTTTTGCCATTGAAAAACATGTTTTTCATATACCAGAAATGTTTGAAGCTACTGACTGAATGAAAGGAGCTTGGCATCTCACTCTCTTTGAATCTTCTTTATCATGCTAGGATTAGCAGGAAAAAGCAAAAAATTTCAGAATTGCACCTTGCAATGTGGAGATATTACTGTTTGTGCATTTACAATATTCATTGATTTTTGCCATTGAAAAACATGTTTTTCATAAACCAGAAATGTTTGAAGCTACTGACTGAATGAAAGGAGCTGGCATCTCACTCTCTTTGAATCTTCTTTATCCTGCTAGGATTAGCAGGAAAAAGCAAAAAATTTCAGAATTGCACCTTGCAATGTGGAGATATTACTGTTTGTGCATTTACAATATTCATTGATTTTTGCCATTGAAAAACGTCCAGAAATGTTTGAAGCTACTGACTGAATGAAAGGAGCTGGCATCTCACTCTCTTTGAATCTTCTTTATCCTGCTAGGATTAGCAGGAAAAAGCAAAAAATTTCAGAATTGCACCTTGCAATGTGGAGATATTACTGTTTGTGCATTTACAATATTCATTGATTTTTGCCATTGAAAAACGTCCAGAAATGTTTGAAGCTACTGACTGAATGAAAGGAGCTGGCATCTCACTCTCTTTGAATCTTCGTTATCATGCTAGGATTAGCAGGAAAAAGCAAAAAATTTCAGAATTGCACCTTGCAATGTGGAGATATTACTGTTTGTGCATTTACAATATTCATTGATTTTTGCCATTGAAAAACGTCCAGAAATGTTTGAAGCTACTGACTGAATGAAAGGAGCTGGCATCTCACTCTCTTTGAATCTTCTTTATCATGCTAGGATTAGCAGGAAAAAGCAAAAAATTTCAGAATTGCACCATGCAATGTGGAGATATTACTGTTTGTGCATTTACAATATTCATTGATTTTTGCCATTGAAAAACATGTTTTTCATATACCAGAAATGTTTGAAGCTACTGACTGAATGAAAGGAGCTGGCATCTCACTCTCTTTGAATCTTCTTTATCATGCTAGGATTAGCAGGAAAAAGCAAAAAATTTCAGAATTGCACCTTGCAATGTGGAGATATTACTGTTTGTGCATTTACAATATTCATTGATTTTTGCCATTGAAAAACATGTTTTTCATATACCAGAAATGTTTGAAGCTACTGACTGAATGAAAGGAGCTGGCATCTCACTCTCTTTGAATCTTCTTTATCATGCTAGGATTAGCAGGAAAAAGCAAAAAATTTCAGAATTGCACCTTGCAATGTGGAGATATTACTGTTTGTGCATTTACAATATTCATTGATTTTTGCCATTGAAAAACATGTTTTTCATATACCAGAAATGTTTGAAGCTACTGACTGAATGAAAGGAGCTGGCATCTCACTCTCTTTGAATCTTCTTTATCCTGCTAGGATTAGCAGGAAAAAGCAAAAAATTTCAGAATTGCACCTTGCAATGTGGAGATATTACTGTTTGTGCATTTACAATATTCATTGATTTTTGCCATTGAAAAACGTCCAGAAATGTTTGAAGCTACTGACTGAATGAAAGGAGCTGGCATCTCACTCTCTTTGAATCTTCGTTATCATGCTAGGATTAGCAGGAAAAAGCAAAAAATTTCAGAATTGCACCTTGCAATGTGGAGATATTACTGTTTGTGCATTTACAATATTCATTGATTTTTGCCATTGAAAAACGTCCAGAAATGTTTGAAGCTACTGACTGAATGAAAGGAGCTGGCATCTCACTCTCTTTGAATCTTCTTTATCATGCTAGGATTAGCAGGAAAAAGCAAAAAATTTCAGAATTGCACCTTGCAATGTGGAGATATTACTGTTTGTGCATTTACAATATTCATTGATTTTTGCCATTGAAAAACATGTTTTTCATATACCAGAAATGTTTTGAAGCTACTGACTGAATGAAAGGAGCTGGCATCTCACTCTCTTTGAATCTTCTTTATCCTGCTAGGATTAGCAGGAAAAAGCATAAAATTTCAGAATTGCACCTTGCAATGTGGAGATATTACTGTTTGTGCATTTACAATATTCATTGATTTTTGCCATTGAAAAACGTCCAGAAATGTTTGAAGCTACTGACTGAATGAAAGGAGCTGGCATCTCACTCTCTTTGAATCTTCGTTATCATGCTAGGATTAGCAGGAAAAAGCAAAAAATTTCAGAATTGCACCTTGCAATGTGGAGATATTACTGTTTGTGCATTTACAATATTCATTGATTTTTGCCATTGAAAAACGTCCAGAAATGTTTGAAGCTACTGACTGAATGAAAGGAGCTGGCATCTCACTCTCTTTGAATCTTCTTTATCATGCTAGGATTAGCAGGAAAAAGCAAAAAATTTCAGAATTGCACCTTGCAATGTGGAGATATTACTGTTTGTGCATTTACAATATTCATTGATTTTTGCCATTGAAAAACATGTTTTTCATATACCAGAAATGTTTGAAGCTACTGACTGAATGAAAGGAGCTTGGCATCTCACTCTCTTTGAATCTTCTTTATCATGCTAGGATTAGCAGGAAAAAGCAAAAAATTTCAGAATTGCACCTTGCAATGTGGAGATATTACTGTTTGTGCATTTACAATATTCATTGATTTTTGCCATTGAAAAACATGTTTTTCATAAACCAGAAATGTTTGAAGCTACTGACTGAATGAAAGGAGCTGGCATCTCACTCTCTTTGAATCTTCTTTATCCTGCTAGGATTAGCAGGAAAAAGCAAAAAATTTCAGAATTGCACCTTGCAATGTGGAGATATTACTGTTTGTGCATTTACAATATTCATTGATTTTTGCCATTGAAAAACGTCCAGAAATGTTTGAAGCTACTGACTGAATGAAAGGAGCTGGCATCTCACTCTCTTTGAATCTTCTTTATCCTGCTAGGATTAGCAGGAAAAAGCAAAAAATTTCAGAATTGCACCTTGCAATGTGGAGATATTACTGTTTGTGCATTTACAATATTCATTGATTTTTGCCATTGAAAAACGTCCAGAAATGTTTGAAGCTACTGACTGAATGAAAGGAGCTGGCATCTCACTCTCTTTGAATCTTCGTTATCATGCTAGGATTAGCAGGAAAAAGCAAAAAATTTCAGAATTGCACCTTGCAATGTGGAGATATTACTGTTTGTGCATTTACAATATTCATTGATTTTTGCCATTGAAAAACGTCCAGAAATGTTTGAAGCTACTGACTGAATGAAAGGAGCTGGCATCTCACTCTCTTTGAATCTTCTTTATCATGCTAGGATTAGCAGGAAAAAGCAAAAAATTTCAGAATTGCACCTTGCAATGTGGAGATATTACTGTTTGTGCATTTACAATATTCATTGATTTTTGCCATTGAAAAACATGTTTTTCATATACCAGAAATGTTTGAAGCTACTGACTGAATGAAAGGAGCTGGCATCTCACTCTCTTTGAATCTTCTTTATCCTGCTAGGATTAGCAGGAAAAAGCAAAAAATTTCAGAATTGCACCTTGCAATGTGGAGATATTACTGTTTGTGCATTTACAATATTCATTGATTTTTGCCATTGAAAAACGTCCAGAAATGTTTGAAGCTACTGACTGAATGAAAGGAGCTGGCATCTCACTCTCTTTGAATCTTCGTTATCATGCTAGGATTAGCAGGAAAAAGCAAAAAATTTCAGAATTGCACTTTGCAATGTGGAGATATTACTGTTTGTGCATTTACAATATTCATTGATTTTTGCCATTGAAAAACGTCCAGAAATGTTTGAAGCTACTGACTGAATGAAAGGAGCTGGCATCTCACTCTCTTTGAATCTTCTTTATCATGCTAGGATTAGCAGGAAAAAGCAAAAAATTTCAGAATTGCACCTTGCAATGTGGAGATATTACTGTTTGTGCATTTACAATATTCATTGATTTTTGCCATTGAAAAACATGTTTTTCATATACCAGAAATGTTTGAAGCTACTGACTGAATGAAAGGAGCTGGCATCTCACTCTCTTTGAATCTTCTTTATCATGCTAGGATTAGCAGGAAAAAGCAAAAAATTTCAGAATTGCACCTTGCAATGTGGAGATATTACTGTTTGTGCATTTACAATATTCATTGATTTTTGCCATTGAAAAACGTCCAGAAATGTTTGAAGCTACTGACTGAATGAAAGGAGCTGGCATCTCACTCTCTTTGAATCTTCTTTATCATGCTAGGATTAGCAGGAAAAAGCAAAAAATTTCAGAATTGCACCTTGCAATGTGGAGATATTACTGTTTGTGCATTTACAATATTCATTGATTTTTGCCATTGAAAAACGTCCGGAAATGTTTGAAGCTACTGACTGAATGAAAGGAGCTGGCATCTCACTCTCTTTGAATCTTCTTTATCCTGCTAGGATTAGCAGGAAAAAGCAAAAAATTTCAGAATTGCACCTTGCAATGTGGAGATATTACTGTTTGTGCATTTACAATATTCATTGATTTTTGCCATTGAAAAACATGTTTTTCATATACCAGAAATGTTTGAAGCTACTGACTGAATGAAAGGAGCTGGCATCTCACTCTCTTTGAATCTTCTTTATCCTGCTAGGATTAGCAGGAAAAAGCAAAAAATTTCAGAATTGCACCTTGCAATGTGGAGATATTACTGTTTGTGCATTTACAATATTCATTGATTTTTGCCATTGAAAAACGTCCAGAAATGTTTGAAGCTACTGACTGAATGAAAGGAGCTGGCATCTCACTCTCTTTGAATCTTCTTTATCATGCTAGGATTAGCAGGAAAAAGCAAAAAATTTCAGAATTGCACCATGCAATGTGGAGATATTACTGTTTGTGCATTTACAATATTCATTGATTTTTGCCATTGAAAAACATGTTTTTCATATACCAGAAATGTTTGAAGCTACTGACTGAATGAAAGGAGCTGGCTTCTCACTCTCTTTGAATCTTCTTTATCATGCTAGGATTAGCAGGAAAAAGCAAAAAATTTCAGAATTGCACCTTGCAATGTGGAGATATTACTGTTTGTGCATTTACAATATTCATTGATTTTTGCCATTGAAAAACATGTTTTTCATATACCAGAAATGTTTGAAGCTACTGACTGAATGAAAGGAGCTGGCATCTCACTCTCTTTGAATCTTCTTTATCATGCTAGGATTAGCAGGAAAAAGCAAAAAATTTCAGAATTGCACCTTGCAATGTGGAGATATTACTGTTTGTGCATTTACAATATTCATTGATTTTTGCCATTGAAAAACATGTTTTTCATAAACCAGAAATGTTTGAAGCTACTGACTGAATGAAAGGAGCTGGCATCTCACTCTCTTTGAATCTTCTTTATCCTGCTAGGATTAGCAGGAAAAAGCAAAAAATTTCAGAATTGCACCTTGCAATGTGGAGATATTACTGTTTGTGCATTTACAATATTCATTGATTTTTGCCATTGAAAAACGTCCAGAAATGTTTGAAGCTACTGACTGAATGAAAGGAGCTGGCATCTCACTCTCTTTGAATCTTCTTTATCATGCTAGGATTAGCAGGAAAAAGCAAAAAATTTCAGAATTGCACCTTGCAATGTGGAGATATTACTGTTTGTGCATTTACAATATTCATTGATTTTTGCCATTGAAAAACGTCCAGAAATGTTTGAAGCTACTGACTGAATGAAAGGAGCTGGCATCTCACTCTCTTTGAATCTTCTTTATCCTGCTAGGATTAGCAGGAAAAAGCAAAAAATTTCAGAATTGCACCTTGCAATGTGGAGATATTACTGTTTGTGCATTTACAATATTCATTGATTTTTGCCATTGAAAAACGTCCAGAAATGTTTGAAGCTACTGACTGAATGAAAGGAGCTGGCATCTCACTCTCTTTGAATCTTCTTTATCATGCTAGGATTAGCAGGAAAAAGCAAAAAATTTCAGAATTGCACCATGCAATGTGGAGATATTACTGTTTGTGCATTTACAATATTCATTGATTTTTGCCATTGAAAAACATGTTTTTCATATACCAGAAATGTTTGAAGCTACTGACTGAATGAAAGGAGCTGGCATCTCACTCTCTTTGAATCTTCTTTATCATGCTAGGATTAGCAGGAAAAAGCAAAAAATTTCAGAATTGCACCTTGCAATGTGGAGATATTACTGTTTGTGCATTTACAATATTCATTGATTTTTGCCATTGAAAAACATGTTTTTCATATACCAGAAATGTTTGAAGCTACTGACTGAATGAAAGGAGCTGGCATCTCACTCTCTTTGAATCTTCTTTATCATGCTAGGATTAGCAGGAAAAAGCAAAAAATTTCAGAATTGCACCTTGCAATGTGGAGATATTACTGTTTGTGCATTTACAATATTCATTGATTTTTGCCATTGAAAAACATGTTTTTCATATACCAGAAATGTTTGAAGCTACTGACTGAATGAAAGGAGCTGGCATCTCACTCTCTTTGAATCTTCTTTATCCTGCTAGGATTAGCAGGAAAAAGCAAAAAATTTCAGAATTGCACCTTGCAATGTGGAGATATTACTGTTTGTGCATTTACAATATTCATTGATTTTTGCCATTGAAAAACGTCCAGAAATGTTTGAAGCTACTGACTGAATGAAAGGAGCTGGCATCTCACTCTCTTTGAATCTTCTTCATCCTGCTAGGATTAGCAGGAAAAAGCAAAAAATTTCAGAATTGCACCATGCAATGTGGAGATATTACTGTTTGTGCATTTACAATATTCATTGATTTTTGCCATTGAAAAACATGTTTTTCATATACCAGAAATGTTTGAAGCTACTGACTGAATGAAAGGAGCTGGCATCTCACTCTCTTTGAATCTTCTTTATCATGCTAGGATTAGCAGGAAAAAGCAAAAAATTTCAGAATTGCACCTTGCAATGTGGAGATATTACTGTTTGTGCATTTACAATATTCATTGATTTTTGCCATTGAAAAACATGTTTTTCATATACCAGAAATGTTTGAAGCTACTGACTGAATGAAAGGAGCTGGCATCTCACTCTCTTTGAATCTTCTTTATCATGCTAGGATTAGCAGGAAAAAGCAAAAAATTTCAGAATTGCACCTTGCAATGTGGAGATATTACTGTTTGTGCATTTACAATATTCATTGATTTTTGCCATTGAAAAACATGTTTTTCATATACCAGAAATGTTTGAAGCTACTGACTGAATGAAAGGAGCTGGCATCTCACTCTCTTTGAATCTTCTTTATCCTGCTAGGATTAGCAGGAAAAAGCAAAAAATTTCAGAATTGCACCTTGCAATGTGGAGATATTACTGTTTGTGCATTTACAATATTCATTGATTTTTGCCATTGAAAAACGTCCAGAAATGTTTGAAGCTACTGACTGAATGAAAGGAGCTGGCATCTCACTCTCTTTGAATCTTCTTTATCATGCTAGGATTAGCAGGAAAAAGCAAAAAATTTCAGAATTGCACCATGCAATGTGGAGATATTACTGTTTGTGCATTTACAATATTCATTGATTTTTGCCATTGAAAAACATGTTTTTCATATACCAGAAATGTTTGAAGCTACTGACTGAATGAAAGGAGCTGGCATCTCACTATCTTTGAATCTTCTTTATCATGCTAGGATTAGCAGGAAAAAGCAAAAAATTTCAGAATTGCACCTTGCAATGTGGAGATATTACTGTTTGTGCATTTACAATATTCATTGATTTTTGCCATTGAAAAACATGTTTTTCATATACCAGAAATGTTTGAAGCTACTGACTGAATGAAAGGAGCTGGCATCTCACTCTCTTTGAATCTTCTTTATCCTGCTAGGATTAGCAGGAAAAAGCAAAAAATTTCAGAATTGCACCTTGCAATGTGGAGATATTACTGTTTGTGCATTTACAATATTCATTGATTTTTGCCATTGAAAAACGTCCAGAAATGTTTGAAGCTACTGACTGAATGAAAGGAGCTGGCATCTCACTCTCTTTGAATCTTCTTTATCATGCTAGGATTAGCAGGAAAAAGCAAAAAATTTCAGAATTGCACCATGCAATGTGGAGATATTACTGTTTGTGCATTTACAATATTCATTGATTTTTGCCATTGAAAAACATGTTTTTCATATACCAGAAATGTTTGAAGCTACTGACTGAATGAAAGGAGCTGGCATCTCACTATCTTTGAATCTTCTTTATCATGCTAGGATTAGCAGGAAAAAGCAAAAAATTTCAGAATTGCACCTTGCAATGTGGAGATATTACTGTTTGTGCATTTACAATATTCATTGATTTTTGCCATTGAAAAACATGTTTTTCATATACCAGAAATGTTTGAAGCTACTGACTGAATGAAAGGAGCTGGCATCTCACTCTCTTTGTTTTACCATATTTTTTTTTATTTTTAATAAACAATTTAACAGGGGAATAACACACGTGGCATAAAAGTAGTGACAAAGAATATTCATAATAAGGGAAAAATTCTGAGGGAAGGGAAAGGGAAAGGGAACAAACGGGAATGGATGATCAGGAAAGATGGGAGAAATTTGTTCGTCAAATAGTATATATGATAATACAGAAATTTGAACACTTTAAACACACATTACTATCATTAGCAAAAATTAAACATATTAATGAGCTAAACACGACACACATTAAGATGTTCCAGCGTTATGAGAGGGTTGAGGGAATTTAGTGAGCCAAATATCCCACTTCCTAGAAAATTTAAGTAAATTATTGTTGATAAGGGCAAATCTGAGTTCAAATATTCTATGGAGATTCATCTTATCAACTAAGTCCTCCAAAGTGGGGACATGTGACTTTCTCCAATAAAAAGCCAATGCGTTCTTACACACTGAAAATAAGTGAATCACCAAAGATCTTTCAAACGACTTATATGGTTCAAGATCTAAGGATAGTAAAGCCATTTGAGGGGTCAATACTACAGGTCTGCCTAAAAGGTCATCTACCAAAGAAGAGATCTGAGCCCATAGATTCCGGATTTTAGGGCAGCTCCAAAAGAGATGTAAAAGATCTCCCCTAAGGCCGCACTCCCTCCAACAAAGGGGAGAGTTGCTGGGCTTTATATGGTGAAGCCTGATTGGAGTGTAATACCATCTGGTTAGAATTTTGAAGTAAGCCTCTTGTAAGGGCATAGATATATTAGAGGCCTGAGAAAAAAGAACAGCACTCTCCCATTGATCGGATTGGAAATTGAGTTTTAGATCTTTTTCCCAGCGTATCATGTAGAGGTGTTTTTGGAAGGAAAGATCATTATTGAAGCTGTTATATATGTGTCTCAGGCTCCAAAAAATTTTGTGAGATGGGTTGCTTAACAGGTTCACCGAGGTTTCAGAAACAATAAGTTTACCAGAAATAAATTCCAGAATGATGCTCTTTAAATGAGAGTATAAAAAGAAATCAGAGGAAGGTAAGTTGAATCTTTTTTTAAGAGTTTGGAAAGGAATAAAGGCAGAAGCTTCATAGAAGTCTCCAATTTTCCTTAACCCTTTATTGTCCCACTGATCTGGAATGTAAGAGTTATACAGATCAGCAACAAAACCAATTGGAAAATTTTTGACAAAAGAAAATTTATCCCCATCAGAATCTCTTAGGGGACTCTTTTTCTTTCTTTTGGCGATTTTTTTCCAGGCGTCAATAATCGCCTGGAAAATAGGATGGGAAGAATCATGAGTGCACTGTTTAAAGAGATGCCTAAGTAACAATTCACGGGGAGAAGAACCATTATTTAAGAAGGTCTCCAGAGTCATCCAAGCTGGGGGACTGTCAGAATTAAACCAATTACTGCTCTGTTTGATGAGGTTTGCCAAATAGTAAGCGGAAATATTAGGGTGGCTCAGACCTCCGTTGCACTTATTCTTGTACAATATATCTGCAGATATCCTCGCACGTTTATTATCCCAGACATAGGAATTAATCTGATTTTGAATTTTTTGAATAAAGATGTGAGAAATAGTTAAAGGTAAGTTGCGGAAAAAATACAAGATTTTGGGTAGAACAAACATCTTAATAGAGAGGACTCTACCCCACCATGACAAATCTCTTTTCAAAAATTCCATCAAATCTCCACGGACGATATCCTCAATCAGAACCAGGTTGTCAGAAATTGTTGAGTTAATAGTTTTACCAATACTGATCCCCAAATAAGTCAGATTGCGTTTAGCCAAACCGAAGGAAAATCTCGAGTGTAAAACCTCTCTCGTCTGACGGTCCAGATTAATGTTTAAAAGTTTAGACTTCTCATTATTGATCTTAAAATAAGAAATCTGAGAGAATAGTTCTAGAACCTTCGAAACTTCCGCAACCGAATTTACTGGGTCCAGTAAGGAAAGCATAACATCATCTGCAAAGAGGCCAATTTTAAATTCTCGAGATGGGGTAGAAATCCCCCTAATGTCAGTGTTTTCTCTAATCCTCTGTGCCAAAGGCTCCATAGCCAGGACAAAGAGAAGGGGGGAAAGTGGGCAACCCTGTCTAGTACCATTTGTGATAGGGATTGGATTTGAGAGATAATTGTTAACATAAATTTTTGCTTGGGGGTTAGAATAGAGGGCCATAATTGAAGAGAGAAATTTGTTATCAAAACCGAATTTAATAAGGGTGAGTTTAAGGTATAGCCAATTTAACCTGTCGAAAGCTTTTTCAGCGTCTAAAGCAAGCAATGAAGTTGGGAGTTTCGCCGTATTTATCACCTTAATAATATTCAGAAGTCTTCTAGAGCCATCAGTTGCTTGCCTCCCACCAACGAAGCCAATCTGATCGTCGTTGATGAGAGATGGGAGAATAGTCGATAAACGATTGGCCAGAATTTTCGAATATATCTTAATATCAGTGTTAATTAGCGAAATGGGCCTATAATTTTTAACATTATCTCTCTCATCCTTAGACTTGGGTATTAGGGTAATGGTGGCTTCCAGCATTTCTGAGGGGAAGGAGCTTATTGAGGAAGCATGATTGAAAATTTTCGTGAGAGGGGAAGAAAGTAGGTCACAAAAAGTTTTATAATACTCATTGATGAACCCATCTGGACCCGGAGCCTTGAAATCTTTAAGTTGCTTTATTGTGTTAATAATTTCAAGGTTAGAAAAAGGCTTATTCAATGACTCGTGATCCAGAGGGCTCAATTTCGGTAGGTTAATGGAGGATAAAAATTTGTTGATTGCATCTGGGTGAGGATGGGAAATTAGAGGATCAGTTTTGATGTTGTAGAGTTTTTTGTAAAAATTTGCAAACTGGTTCACTATATCTTTAGGGTGGCAAAACGTTATTCCACTATTGTTTTTTATTTTATCTATTCTATTAATTGCTCTTTTACATTTGACTAGGCGGGCCATAAAGCGGGTAGGTTTATTTAGAGCCGCATAGTAATTAAATTTTGATTTCCGAATAATCGCATCATAGGAGGAAGAAATTTCTGATTTTAGCTCTACCCTTAAATTTGAGAGCTCTTTTTGAATTATTGGGGAAGGAAGATTTATTTGTTCTAGTTCTTTTTCCCTAATCAGTTTTTGAAGAGAATTAATTTTTGTTCTTTTTTCTTTTTTTTCAGATGAGGATATCTGCATTAGTACACCACGAAGGACGGCCTTGTGAGCGCACCAGCTGGAGAAAGGATTAGATAAGTCTGGGGTATCGTTCTCTCTAAAATAATCAGAAATAGCTTTTTCAATAATTTTTTTGTTTTTGGGGTTATGAATAAGTGAAGATCTACATTTCCAAAGAAATCCATTTTTAATAAGAGGACCAATATGAATTTCACATGACGTAGGGGCATGATCTGATAGAGACCTAAGGCCTATAGATACGTTAGAGAATTTGGGTAAAGAAAAGACATCAGTTATTATTAAGTCAATTCTAGAGGCCGTTTGGTGCGCATCCGAAAAGTGGGAGAATTCTTTGGAGGTAGTTTGCAGACATCTAAATGTATCAAATAGTTCGTTTTTATAAAGCCAATTATTTAGCGTTGGGTATAAGTGACGGCTGGGGGAGGAAGAGTCCATATGCCCGTCTGGGACCATGTTGAAGTCTCCTAAAAAAATCAATTCACCTCTCCTAACCTCTTCAACCTTTCTGAAAACCTTGTTCAAAAAGGGTATTTGCTTTTTATTTGGGGCGTATAGGTTAACAACAGTGCACTCATGATTATTCAGTTTACAGAGCAATATATGGAACCTTCCATTGACATCTTTATGCTGATCTAAAAACTCAAATGGGACAGAATCTCTGATCACTGTAGCTACACCGGCTTTTTTCCGGTCGCTAGTGGATTCAAATATATGAGGGTAGCGTTTGTGGGTGAAGGTAGGGTGTTTTCCCTCGGCAAACCTTGTCTCCTGAAGACACGCAACATCAGCACCAAGATGACCCAATTCCTTCCAAAGGGAGAATCTCTTATTGGGACTGTTTAGGCCTCTTACATTATAGGTGATGATCTTGATAGGCATAGGTAAATTAATAATCAAAGTAAATCACAAGGAGAGGGGTCAGTTGGTCCAACAAATTCCCAAAAAATAAAAATCAACCGACAATCAAAGCTGGAATACAATATCTCTAATATTAATTCAAAGATAGTAATAACAATAACCAAGTATTCAAAGAAAAAGAAAAAACGAATCAAAAAATCTCCTGAGGGAACCTTCACCGAAAAGGTTCTCCCTCAGATTGGGGGGAAAAATAATGTGGACAAACCATGAAGGCTAAATGTAAAGAAGAATGATAAATTTATTATAGCATGTTAGGTGAGGTGATAAAATGAGTTTATTTTTAAAGGGGACTCCCGAGGGAGTAGTGTTTATCATTTCAGCGGTGGGGTGCCTTTGTAACTTTGTAGGGAATGTCTTTTATAAAATCAAAAAATTTAGGGCCTTCATCAGGATCTGTAAGAGTGAATGTTTTCCGGTTAAAGAAAATCAGCAACTTTACTGGAAAGCCCCACCTATACGGGATATTCATATCCCTCAGTCTATCTGTGGTCAGTTTGTATGACCTTCTTGTATCCATGGTTTCTTTGGAAAAATCTGAGAAGATTTTTAGGTGCGAAAAAGGCTCTGGAAAAGTCCTGTTTTCCCTAATATAATTCAAGATTTTCTCTTTGGTCGAGAAAAAATGTAACCTAACTATTACATCCCTAGGAAGATCCGAGGAGATGGAGGTCGGACGAAATAGGCGATGGGCCCTATCGATAATAAGATCCTGCTCAGAGAGGGATGGGATTGTCTTGTGAAATAAGTCTTTGACAAAAGCCAAGACATCTGAGGGAAAAACATCCTCAGATATGCCTCTAATTTTCAAATTATTTCTCCTACTCCTATCCTCCAAATCCGCAACTTTTAATCTGAGTCTTTTAAGCTCAGATTTAATTTCTAGATTATCAGAAGAGACAGACTCTACCCTTCCCTCCACCGTTTCAAGTCTTTTAGTGTTTTCCTCCAATTTAAGACCAAAAGCTTCCAAAGTAGATTTCATGGTGTCTACCTGTTTCTCGAAGCCCAGTTTCATATTTCTGTCAATTGTCTTTAAAAGATTGTCCAGATATGAACCAAGGTCGGTATTTCCCAACTCTTGTGAAATGGGCATTTTGACCGGGACACTAAGCGTAGGGTCTGGGGACGAAGGGGAAAAGTCCTTTTTAGCACGTCTCTTATCTGGACTAGGATTAGGAGACGTGTCCGAGGATTCCTCCTCCGAACTCGTAGCCAGTGAAGAATACTTGTTGCTCCAGGCTCCTGGGTCCCTTCTCTTTGATGAGATGGAAATATCCATCTCTTCCACTTTTTTTTCTTTAACTACGGTAGAAGGGGCAGGTTTAGCATCAGGAATTCTCTGTGGTTTTGGAGATAATAGACTTTTAGAAGATTCTTTGGTGGGAGAGCTTATTTTAGAACTCTGTCTGTCTTCCGGATTTCTATGAGGTGATCTGGACTTAAGTGGACTGACAGTATTGACAGCATCTTCTGATGGGTTTGAAAATGAAAAGCGTTGGGAGGATTTCGCTCTAACCGCACTAGTTTTAAGGGGAGCTTCCAAAGACTTTTGGGTATTTTTTTTATTAGCCGCCATTATAAAATATCAGACCTATGGGTATATATATATAGAAAAACACTAAAATGACACTAAAAATATTTGACCTAAAAGGTGGACAAAAGACTTTAGGGTTGCAAAATGACTGAGAACAATGGCTAGAAGAAATTTGCGTTAAACAAATATCAATCCAACAAAAGACAATCAATACCCTTAAAAACTGCAAAATTATGTACCCCCTAAAATGCAATCCTTAAAATATGAATTACAATCAAAAGTAACAAAAAAAAAATAATGAAATTGACCTGAGGGATAAAAATAAAAGGCACATATAGTTCTTAACATGAAACTAATTATTATGGAGGCTTGCAAATCTGTAGAGTTCCATGGGCACCAACTGTTATATATATATCAAGTAGCGTAGTCACAGGGTATATATATGAGGGCAGAAACAGATCCTCCTATCCCCCCCCTCCCCTCAGAGTCAAGTCTCGCAGTAAAAATGATATTACACCGTTTGGAGTTTAATAAACCTCTGTATCAGTATTAATATAGAATCAGCACCATGGACAGCAGTTCAGATCAACGCTGCAGCAGGAGGCAGGAGAAATTGACTGGTATAAGTTCAGCACCATGGACAGCAGTACAGACTAATATAAGTTCAGCACCATGGACAGCAGTTCAGATCAGCACCATGGACAGCAGTGCAGAACGACGCCGCAACAGGAGGCAGGAGAATCTGAATAATGTAAGATCAGCACCTTGGACAGCAGAGCAGAGCAATGATACAGATAGAGGCGGGAATTTTAAATGTGCCAATGGAAATTCAGTACTATGGACACGGAGCACAGCTGTGTTGCTGCAGAAATAAAGAATAGAGTCATAGGAGTCTGTAGGGCTCAAATATCGGCAGCATACAAGATTTAGCAGTGTTGCAGCAGGTAGGGGAATCAACCCACAGGGGTCTGCGGAGCCAGGCACCAGAGTCACAGATTCAGCAGAGTCAGCAGCAGAGCGGCACAGCGGGGAGGAATGAAGCGGACTGTAAGTACCGGTGGCTCCTGTCAGTTAGGATCAGGGACATCAGAGCGGCCCCCCCAGCAGCAGGAGGGGGAAACCGCCGCCGCTATAATAGACCCGGGGTTATAGGAATGTGGGCTGTGAACACCGGCGGTGTCCGTCAAACAAGGAGGGGGTGGAGCAGAGCGGGGCCGTTGCAGCGGAGGGGCACCGTCACTCTAGGAACAGCCCCAGGAAACAAGTAACAGCTGCACAGGAAGTAAGGAGCCCGGCCGCAGGAACCATCGGTGGCAGTCAGCTGAAGGGAGAAGGGGACAGATCGGCGCCGCTGCAGGAGGGAGAGACACCGCTACGACCGGAGCAGCCCCGGGATTTTAAAGGACGGGTCCCCAGAAGTTAGGTAAGAGCCCGGGCGTCAGCCTGGGTTTAGCTCACCTTACTTTGAAGTATGCTGTCCCGCTCCGGCTCCCGGTCTCCGCGTCGTTCAGGCTTGGGGTCCCGGTCCTCAGCTAGATTTAGGGGTCTTGTCCCGTAGAGGCAGGAGGCTTGGTCCGGAGGAGCAGTGCCACTTCTCCAAGGTGCGGGGTCCTGTAGGTCTGGTCCGGTGTTCCGTAGAGCTACTTCAGCTGGGAGCAGGGACGGGTTGTCTGGCGGCCGCCGGCGTCTCCAGTCAGGGAGAGTCCTGTGGCTTGATAGAAGGGGTCGATCTTCAGGGGACAGAGTCCTATTGGTTCACCTAAGTCCCCGGTCTCAGTGTCCACTCTTTAGGTTGCAGGACCGTGGAGGGGGACAGATTATCACGCGGTCTCCGTCACCACAGCAGCGGGACCGCGCGGCCTTTTTAGATGATATCTACAGTTCTGCTCCTCCGTGTAGCCGCGTCAGCTGTGAGCAGGGCCGGGTCTTCGGGCTGCTGCCGGTGTCCTGAAGCAGGAAGGTCCCGTAGCTTGGCGTCCGTGTGCTGGACTTCTCAGGGCTCCGGTCTCACAATCTTCTTACTTGATTGTAGATCTGGAAGGTCCCCGGGGTCCGCGATCCTCCACAGAAAGTGCCGGCCGGTGTTTTTAACTTCCGGAGTCCTGTCACTGGTCGCAGCTAGTAGCAGGGTGGTACAGCGCCGGGCGGTGGTATCTCTGTAGGAGTCTTACCCCCGGTCGCAGCTGGTAGTGGGGTGGATAGCAGGCAGGGACAGCTTGCAGGCTGGCGGTCCAGTACAGTGGGGCCGTTTTCAGGGCTACAGGGTCCCGTGGGTCTAGTTAGGACTCGGTCCTTGTTACTTCCCAGCACAGGCTGTAAAAGCTGAGGTATATAATCGGCTCGTCCCGCAGCCACCGGCCTCCCACAACAGCAGAGCAGGCTTTAAGGGCTCCTTGCCACCTTCCTCAAAATATGAATCCTTTGCAAATTGTCCGATAGCACCCGATAAGCAGTGTTCCTAGGTCCAGAGGAAGGGAGTAGGGAGGGTCCCCTTGCAGAGACACACAGACCTGCAAGCCTGCAGGTCTATGTCACAATACCCACGACTGGCATGAAATCAAGGACGCACCTCACTGCTTCCAAACGAAATATCTCCCAGAATAACAGGTCAGGGAGAGTCTTTTCAGTATCCAGATGATCCTTAAGCTTTAGGGAGTTAATCCATGTAAGAATTGAACGAGTAAATCTTCTTAAGTTGCTTTTATCGTCGCTTTGTAGTTTTAGCCCTCAGGGAGCTCAGGATCAAGCTGTCATCTCGTCCTGTGCTCAGGCCACTCCCCATCTCACTCTCTTTGAATCTTCTTTATCATGCTAGGATTAGCAGGAAAAAGCAAAAAATTTCAGAATTGCACCTTGCAATGTGGAGATATTACTGTTTGTGCATTTACAATATTCATTGATTTTTGCCTTTGAAAAACATGTTTTTCATATACCAGAAATGTTTGAAGCTACTGACTGAATGAAAGGAGCTGGCATCTCACTCTCTTTGAATCTTCTTTATCCTGCTAGGATTAGCAGGAAAAAGCAAAAAATTTCAGAATTGCACCTTGCAATGTGGAGATATTACTGTTCGTGCATTTACAATATTCATTGATTTTTGCCATTGAAAAACGTCCAGAAATGTTTGAAGCTACTGACTGAATGAAAGGAGCTGGCATCTCACTCTCTTTGAATCTTCTTTATCCTGCTAGGATTAGCAGGAAAAAGCAAAAAATTTCAGAATTGCACCTTGCAATGTGGAGATATTACTGTTTGTGCATTTACAATATTCATTGATTTTTGCCATTGAAAAACGTCCAGAAATGTTTGAAGCTACTGACTGAATGAAAGGAGCTGGCATCTCACTCTCTTTGAATCTTCGTTATCATGCTAGGATTAGCAGGAAAAAGCAAAAAATTTCAGAATTGCACCTTGCAATGTGGAGATATTACTGTTTGTGCATTTACAATATTCATTGATTTTTGCCATTGAAAAACGTCCAGAAATGTTTGAAGCTACTGACTGAATGAAAGGAGCTGGCATCTCACTCTCTTTGAATCTTCTTTATCATGCTAGGATTAGCAGGAAAAAGCAAAAAATTTCAGAATTGCACCTTGCAATGTGGAGATATTACTGTTTGTGCATTTACAATATTCATTGATTTTTGCCATTGAAAAACATGTTTTTCATATACCAGAAATGTTTGAAGCTACTGACTGAATGAAAGGAGCTGGCATCTCACTCTCTTTGAATCTTCTTTATCATGCTAGGATTAGCAGGAAAAAGCAAAAAATTTCAGAATTGCACCTTGCAATGTGGAGATATTACTGTTTGTGCATTTACAATATTCATTGATTTTTGCCATTGAAAAACATGTTTTTCATATACCAGAAATGTTTGAAGCTACTGACTGAATGAAAGGAGCTGGCATCTCACTCTCTTTGAATCTTCTTTATCATGCTAGGATTAGCAGGAAAAAGCAAAAAATTTCAGAATTGCACCTTGCAATGTGGAGATATTACTGTTTGTGCATTTACAATATTCATTGATTTTTGCCATTGAAAAACATGTTTTTCATAAACCAGAAATGTTTGAAGCTACTGACTGAATGAAAGGAGCTGGCATCTCACTCTCTTTGAATCTTCTTTATCCTGCTAGGATTAGCAGGAAAAAGCAAAAAATTTCAGAATTGCACCTTGCAATGTGGAGATATTACTGTTTGTGCATTTACAATATTCATTGATTTTTGCCATTGAAAAACGTCCAGAAATGTTTGAAGCTACTGACTGAATGAAAGGAGCTGGCATCTCACTCTCTTTGAATCTTCTTTATCCTGCTAGGATTAGCAGGAAAAAGCAAAAAATTTCAGAATTGCACCTTGCAATGTGGAGATATTACTGTTTGTGCATTTACAATATTCATTGATTTTTGCCATTGAAAAACATGTTTTTCATATACCAGAAATGTTTGAAGCTACTGACTGAATGAAAGGAGCTGGCATCTCACTCTCTTTGAATCTTCTTTATCCTGCTAGGATTAGCAGGAAAAAGCAAAAAATTTCAGAATTGCACCTTGCAATGTGGAGATATTACTGTTTGTGCATTTACAATATTCATTGATTTTTGCCATTGAAAAACGTCCAGAAATGTTTGAAGCTACTGACTGAATGAAAGGAGCTGGCATCTCACTCTCTTTGAATCTTCTTTATCCTGCTAGGATTAGCAGGAAAAAGCAAAAAATTTCAGAATTGCACCTTGCAATGTGGAGATATTACTGTTTGTGCATTTACAATATTCATTGATTTTTGCCATTGAAAAACGTCCAGAAATGTTTGAAGCTACTGACTGAATGAAAGGAGCTGGCATCTCACTCTCTTTGAATCTTCGTTATCATGCTAGGATTAGCAGGAAAAAGCAAAAAATTTCAGAATTGCACCTTGCAATGTGGAGATATTACTGTTTGTGCATTTACAATATTCATTGATTTTTGCCATTGAAAAACGTCCAGAAATGTTTGAAGCTACTGACTGAATGAAAGGAGCTGGCATCTCACTCTCTTTGAATCTTCTTTATCATGCTAGGATTAGCAGGAAAAAGCAAAAAATTTCAGAATTGCACCTTGCAATGTGGAGATATTACTGTTTGTGCATTTACAATATTCATTGATTTTTGCCATTGAAAAACATGTTTTTCATATACCAGAAATGTTTGAAGCTACTGACTGAATGAAAGGAGCTGGCATCTCACTCTCTTTGAATCTTCTTTATCATGCTAGGATTAGCAGGAAAAAGCAAAAAATTTCAGAATTGCACCTTGCAATGTGGAGATATTACTGTTTGTGCATTTACAATATTCATTGATTTTTGCCATTGAAAAACATGTTTTTCATAAACCAGAAATGTTTGAAGCTACTGACTGAATGAAAGGAGCTGGCATCTCACTCTCTTTGAATCTTCTTTATCCTGCTAGGATTAGCAGGAAAAAGCAAAAAATTTCAGAATTGCACCTTGCAATGTGGAGATATTACTGTTCGTGCATTTACAATATTCATTGATTTTTGCCATTGAAAAACGTCCAGAAATGTTTGAAGCTACTGACTGAATGAAAGGAGCTGGCATCTCACTCTCTTTGAATCTTCTTTATAATGCTAGGATTAGCAGGAAAAAGCAAAAAATTTCAGAATTGCACCTTGCAATGTGGAGATATTACTGTTTGTGCATTTACAATATTCATTGATTTTTGCCATTGAAAAACGTCCAGAAATGTTTGAAGCTACTGACTGAATGAAAGGAGCTGGCATCTCACTCTCTTTGAATCTTCTTTATCCTGCTAGGATTAGCAGGAAAAAGCAAAAAATTTCAGAATTGCACCTTGCAATGTGGAGATATTACTGTTTGTGCATTTACAATATTCATTGATTTTTGCCATTGAAAAACATGTTTTTCATATACCAGAAATGTTTGAAGCTACTGACTGAATGAAAGGAGCTGGCATCTCACTCTCTTTGAATCTTCTTTATCCTGCTAGGATTAGCAGGAAAAAGCAAAAAATTTCAGAATTGCACCTTGCAATGTGGAGATATTACTGTTTGTGCATTTACAATATTCATTGATTTTTGCCATTGAAAAACGTCCAGAAATGTTTGAAGCTACTGACTGAATGAAAGGAGCTGGCATCTCACTCTCTTTGAATCTTCTTTATCATGCTAGGATTAGCAGGAAAAAGCAAAAAATTTCAGAATTGCACCATGCAATGTGGAGATATTACTGTTTGTGCATTTACAATATTCATTGATTTTTGCCATTGAAAAACATGTTTTTCATATACCAGAAATGTTTGAAGCTACTGACTGAATGAAAGGAGCTGGCATCTCACTCTCTTTGAATCTTCTTTATCATGCTAGGATTAGCAGGAAAAAGCAAAAAATTTCAGAATTGCACCTTGCAATGTGGAGATATTACTGTTTGTGCATTTACAATATTCATTGATTTTTGCCATTGAAAAACATGTTTTTCATATACCAGAAATGTTTGAAGCTACTGACTGAATGAAAGGAGCTGGCATCTCACTCTCTTTGAATCTTCTTTATCCTGCTAGGATTAGCAGGAAAAAGCAAAAAATTTCAGAATTGCACCTTGCAATGTGGAGATATTACTGTTTGTGCATTTACAATATTCATTGATTTTTGCCATTGAAAAACGTCCAGAAATGTTTGAAGCTACTGACTGAATGAAAGGAGCTGGCATCTCACTCTCTTTGAATCTTCTTTATCATGCTAGGATTAGCAGGAAAAAGCAAAAAATTTCAGAATTGCACCATGCAATGTGGAGATATTACTGTTTGTGCATTTACAATATTCATTGATTTTTGCCATTGAAAAACATGTTTTTCATATACCAGAAATGTTTGAAGCTACTGACTGAATGAAAGGAGCTGGCATCTCACTCTCTTTGAATCTTCTTTATCATGCTAGGATTAGCAGGAAAAAGCAAAAAATTTCAGAATTGCACCTTGCAATGTGGAGATATTACTGTTTGTGTATTTACAATATTCATTGATTTTTGCCATTGAAAAACATGTTTTTCATATACCAGAAATGTTTGAAGCTACTGACTGAATGAAAGGAGCTGGCCTCTCACTCTCTTTGAATCTTCTTTATCATGCTAGGATTAGCAGGAAAAAGCAAAAAATTTCAGAATTGCACCTTGCAATGTGGAGATATTACTGTTTGTGCATTTACAATATTCATTGATTTTTGCCATTGAAAAACATGTTTTTCATATACCAGAAATGTTTGAAGCTACTGACTGAATGAAAGGAGCTGGCATCTCACTCTCTTTGAATCTTCTTTATCCTGCTAGGATTAGCAGGAAAAAGCAAAAAATTTTCAGAATTGCACCTTGCAATGTGGAGATATTACTGTTTGTGCATTTACAATATTCATTGATTTTTGCCATTGAAAAACGTCCAGAAATGTTTGAAGCTACTGACTGAATGAAAGGAGCTGGCATCTCACTCTCTTTGAATCTTCTTTATCATGCTAGGATTAGCAGGAAAAAGCAAAAAATTTCAGAATTGCACCATGCAATGTGGAGATATTACTGTTTGTGCATTTACAATATTCATTGATTTTTGCCATTGAAAAACATGTTTTTCATAAACCAGAAATGTTTGAAGCTACTGACTGAATGAAAGGAGCTGGCATCTCACTCTCTTTGAATCTTCTTTATCCTGCTAGGATTAGCAGGAAAAAGCAAAAAATTTCAGAATTGCACCTTGCAATGTGGAGATATTACTGTTTGTGCATTTACAATATTCATTGATTTTTGCCATTGAAAAACGTCCAGAAATGTTTGAAGCTACTGACTGAATGAAAGGAGCTGGCATCTCACTCTCTTTGAATCTTCTTTATCCTGCTAGGATTAGCAGGAAAAAGCAAAAAATTTCAGAATTGCACCTTGCAATGTGGAGATATTACTGTTTGTGCATTTACAATATTCATTGATTTTTGCCATTGAAAAACATGTTTTTCATATACCAGAAATGTTTGAAGCTACTGACTGAATGAAAGGAGCTGGCATCTCACTCTCTTTGAATCTTCTTTATCCTGCTAGGATTAGCAGGAAAAAGCAAAAAATTTCAGAATTGCACCTTGCAATGTGGAGATATTACTGTTTGTGCATTTACAATATTCATTGATTTTTGCCATTGAAAAACGTCCAGAAATGTTTGAAGCTACTGACTGAATGAAAGGAGCTGGCATCTCACTCTCTTTGAATCTTCTTTATCCTGCTAGGATTAGCAGGAAAAAGCAAAAAATTTCAGAATTGCACCTTGCAATGTGGAGATATTACTGTTTGTGCATTTACAATATTCATTGATTTTTGCCATTGAAAAACGTCCAGAAATGTTTGAAGCTACTGACTGAATGAAAGGAGCTGGCATCTCACTCTCTTTGAATCTTCGTTATCATGCTAGGATTAGCAGGAAAAAGCAAAAAATTTCAGAATTGCACCTTGCAATGTGGAGATATTACTGTTTGTGCATTTACAATATTCATTGATTTTTGCCATTGAAAAACGTCCAGAAATGTTTGAAGCTACTGACTGAATGAAAGGAGCTGGCATCTCACTCTCTTTGAATCTTCTTTATCATGCTAGGATTAGCAGGAAAAAGCAAAAAATTTCAGAATTGCACCATGCAATGTGGAGATATTACTGTTTGTGCATTTACAATATTCATTGATTTTTGCCATTGAAAAACATGTTTTTCATAAACCAGAAATGTTTGAAGCTACTGACTGAATGAAAGGAGCTGGCATCTCACTCTCTTTGAATCTTCTTTATCCTGCTAGGATTAGCAGGAAAAAGCAAAAAATTTCAGAATTGCACCTTGCAATGTGGAGATATTACTGTTTGTGCATTTACAATATTCATTGATTTTTGCCATTGAAAAACGTCCAGAAATGTTTGAAGCTACTGACTGAATGAAAGGAGCTGGCATCTCACTCTCTTTGAATCTTCTTTATCCTGCTAGGATTAGCAGGAAAAAGCAAAAAATTTCAGAATTGCACCTTGCAATGTGGAGATATTACTGTTTGTGCATTTACAATATTCATTGATTTTTGCCATTGAAAAACGTCCAGAAATGTTTGAAGCTACTGACTGAATGAAAGGAGCTGGCATCTCACTCTCTTTGAATCTTCTTTATCCTGCTAGGATTAGCAGGAAAAAGCAAAAAATTTCAGAATTGCACCTTGCAATGTGGAGATATTACTGTTTGTGCATTTACAATATTCATTGATTTTTGCCATTGAAAAACGTCCAGAAATGTTTGAAGCTACTGACTGAATGAAAGGAGCTGGCATCTCACTCTCTTTGAATCTTCTTTATCCTGCTAGGATTAGCAGGAAAAAGCAAAAAATTTCAGAATTGCACCTTGCAATGTGGAGATATTACTGTTTGTGCATTTACAATATTCATTGATTTTTGCCATTGAAAAACGTCCAGAAATGTTTGAAGCTACTGACTGAATGAAAGGAGCTGGCATCTCACTCTCTTTGAATCTTCGTTATCATGCTAGGATTAGCAGGAAAAAGCAAAAAATTTCAGAATTGCACCTTGCAATGTGGAGATATTACTGTTTGTGCATTTACAATATTCATTGATTTTTGCCATTGAAAAACGTCCAGAAATGTTTGAAGCTACTGACTGAATGAAAGGAGCTGGCATCTCACTCTCTTTGAATCTTCTTTATCATGCTAGGATTAGCAGGAAAAAGCAAAAAATTTCAGAATTGCACCTTGCAATGTGGAGATATTACTGTTTGTGCATTTACAATATTCATTGATTTTTGCCATTGAAAAACATGTTTTTCATATACCAGAAATGTTTGAAGCTACTGACTGAATGAAAGGAGCTGGCATCTCACTCTCTTTGAATCTTCTTTATCATGCTAGGATTAGCAGGAAAAAGCAAAAAATTTCAGAATTGCACCTTGCAATGTGGAGATATTACTGTTTGTGCATTTACAATATTCATTGATTTTTGCCATTGAAAAACATGTTTTTCATAAACCAGAAATGTTTGAAGCTACTGACTGAATGAAAGGAGCTGGCATCTCACTCTCTTTGAATCTTCTTTATCCTGCTAGGATTAGCAGGAAAAAGCAAAAAATTTCAGAATTGCACCTTGCAATGTGGAGATATTACTGTTCGTGCATTTACAATATTCATTGATTTTTGCCATTGAAAAACGTCCAGAAATGTTTGAAGCTACTGACTGAATGAAAGGAGCTGGCATCTCACTCTCTTTGAATCTTCTTTATAATGCTAGGATTAGCAGGAAAAAGCAAAAAATTTCAGAATTGCACCTTGCAATGTGGAGATATTACTGTTTGTGCATTTACAATATTCATTGATTTTTGCCATTGAAAAACGTCCAGAAATGTTTGAAGCTACTGACTGAATGAAAGGAGCTGGCATCTCACTCTCTTTGAATCTTCTTTATCCTGCTAGGATTAGCAGGAAAAAGCAAAAAATTTCAGAATTGCACCTTGCAATGTGGAGATATTACTGTTTGTGCATTTACAATATTCATTGATTTTTGCCATTGAAAAACATGTTTTTCATATACCAGAAATGTTTGAAGCTACTGACTGAATGAAAGGAGCTGGCATCTCACTCTCTTTGAATCTTCTTTATCCTGCTAGGATTAGCAGGAAAAAGCAAAAAATTTCAGAATTGCACCTTGCAATGTGGAGATATTACTGTTTGTGCATTTACAATATTCATTGATTTTTGCCATTGAAAAACGTCCAGAAATGTTTGAAGCTACTGACTGAATGAAAGGAGCTGGCATCTCACTCTCTTTGAATCTTCTTTATCATGCTAGGATTAGCAGGAAAAAGCAAAAAATTTCAGAATTGCACCATGCAATGTGGAGATATTACTGTTTGTGCATTTACAATATTCATTGATTTTTGCCATTGAAAAACATGTTTTTCATATACCAGAAATGTTTGAAGCTACTGACTGAATGAAAGGAGCTGGCATCTCACTCTCTTTGAATCTTCTTTATCATGCTAGGATTAGCAGGAAAAAGCAAAAAATTTCAGAATTGCACCTTGCAATGTGGAGATATTACTGTTTGTGCATTTACAATATTCATTGATTTTTGCCATTGAAAAACATGTTTTTCATATACCAGAAATGTTTGAAGCTACTGACTGAATGAAAGGAGCTGGCATCTCACTCTCTTTGAATCTTCTTTATCATGCTAGGATTAGCAGGAAAAAGCAAAAAATTTCAGAATTGCACCTTGCAATGTGGAGATATTACTGTTTGTGCATTTACAATATTCATTGATTTTTGCCATTGAAAAACATGTTTTTCATATACCAGAAATGTTTGAAGCTACTGACTGAATGAAAGGAGCTGGCATCTCACTCTCTTTGAATCTTCTTTATCCTGCTAGGATTAGCAGGAAAAAGCAAAAAATTTCAGAATTGCACCTTGCAATGTGGAGATATTACTGTTTGTGCATTTACAATATTCATTGATTTTTGCCATTGAAAAACGTCCAGAAATGTTTGAAGCTACTGACTGAATGAAAGGAGCTGGCATCTCACTCTCTTTGAATCTTCTTTATCATGCTAGGATTAGCAGGAAAAAGCAAAAAATTTCAGAATTGCACCATGCAATGTGGAGATATTACTGTTTGTGCATTTACAATATTCATTGATTTTTGCCATTGAAAAACATGTTTTTCATATACCAGAAATGTTTGAAGCTACTGACTGAATGAAAGGAGCTGGCATCTCACTCTCTTTGAATCTTCTTTATCATGCTAGGATTAGCAGGAAAAAGCAAAAAATTTCAGAATTGCACCTTGCAATGTGGAGATATTACTGTTTGTGTATTTACAATATTCATTGATTTTTGCCATTGAAAAACATGTTTTTCATATACCAGAAATGTTTGAAGCTACTGACTGAATGAAAGGAGCTGGCCTCTCACTCTCTTTGAATCTTCTTTATCATGCTAGGATTAGCAGGAAAAAGCAAAAAATTTCAGAATTGCACCTTGCAATGTGGAGATATTACTGTTTGTGCATTTACAATATTCATTGATTTTTGCCATTGAAAAACATGTTTTTCATATACCAGAAATGTTTGAAGCTACTGACTGAATGAAAGGAGCTGGCATCTCACTCTCTTTGAATCTTCTTTATCCTGCTAGGATTAGCAGGAAAAAGCAAAAAATTTTCAGAATTGCACCTTGCAATGTGGAGATATTACTGTTTGTGCATTTACAATATTCATTGATTTTTGCCATTGAAAAACGTCCAGAAATGTTTGAAGCTACTGACTGAATGAAAGGAGCTGGCATCTCACTCTCTTTGAATCTTCTTTATCATGCTAGGATTAGCAGGAAAAAGCAAAAAATTTCAGAATTGCACCATGCAATGTGGAGATATTACTGTTTGTGCATTTACAATATTCATTGATTTTTGCCATTGAAAAACATGTTTTTCATATACCAGAAATGTTTGAAGCTACTGACTGAATGAAAGGAGCTGGCATCTCACTCTCTTTGAATCTTCTTTATCATGCTAGGATTAGCAGGAAAAAGCAAAAAATTTCAGAATTGCACCTTGCAATGTGGAGATATTACTGTTTGTGCATTTACAATATTCATTGATTTTTGCCATTGAAAAACATGTTTTTCATATACCAGAAATGTTTGAAGCTACTGACTGAATGAAAGGAGCTGGCATCTCACTCTCTTTGAATCTTCTTTATCATGCTAGGATTAGCAGGAAAAAGCAAAAAATTTCAGAATTGCACCTTGCAATGTGGAGATATTACTGTTTGTGCATTTACAATATTCATTGATTTTTGCCATTGAAAAACATGTTTTTCATATACCAGAAATGTTTGAAGCTACTGACTGAATGAAAGGAGCTGGCATCTCACTCTCTTTGAATCTTCTTTATCCTGCTAGGATTAGCAGGAAAAAGCAAAAAATTTCAGAATTGCACCTTGCAATGTGGAGATATTACTGTTTGTGCATTTACAATATTCAATGATTTTTGCCATTGAAAAACGTCCAGAAATGTTTGAAGCTACTGACTGAATGAAAGGAGCTGGCATCTCACTCTCTTTGAATCTTCTTTATCATGCTAGGATTAGCAGGAAAAAGCAAAAAATTTCAGAATTGCACCATGCAATGTGGAGATATTACTGTTTGTGCATTTACAATATTCATTGATTTTTGCCATTGAAAAACATGTTTTTCATATACCAGAAATGTTTGAAGCTACTGACTGAATGAAAGGAGCTGGCATCTCACTCTCTTTGAATCTTCTTTATCATGCTAGGATTAGCAGGAAAAAGCAAAAAATTTCAGAATTGCACCTTGCAATGTGGAGATATTACTGTTTGTGCATTTACAATATTCATTGATTTTTGCCATTGAAAAACATGTTTTTCATATACCAGAAATGTTTGAAGCTACTGACTGAATGAAAGGAGCTGGCCTCTCACTCTCTTTGAATCTTCTTTATCATGCTAGGATTAGCAGGAAAAAGCAAAAAATTTCAGAATTGCACCTTGCAATGTGGAGATATTACTGTTTGTGCATTTACAATATTCATTGATTTTTGCCATTGAAAAACATGTTTTTCATATACCAGAAATGTTTGAAGCTACTGACTGAATGAAAGGAGCTGGCATCTCACTCTCTTTGAATCTTCTTTATCCTGCTAGGATTAGCAGGAAAAAGCAAAAAATTTCAGAATTGCACCTTGCAATGTGGAGATATTACTGTTCGTGCATTTACAATATTCATTGATTTTTGCCATTGAAAAACGTCCAGAAATGTTTGAAGCTACTGACTGAATGAAAGGAGCTGGCATCTCACTCTCTTTGAATCTTCTTTATCCTGCTAGGATTAGCAGGAAAAAGCAAAAAATTTCAGAATTGCACCTTGCAATGTGGAGATATTACTGTTTGTGCATTTACAATATTCATTGATTTTTGCCATTGAAAAACGTCCAGAAATGTTTGAAGCTACTGACTGAATGAAAGGAGCTGGCATCTCACTCTCTTTGAATCTTCTTTATCCTGCTAGGATTAGCAGGAAAAAGCAAAAAATTTCAGAATTGCACCTTGCAATGTGGAGATATTACTGTTTGTGCATTTACAATATTCATTGATTTTTGCCATTGAAAAACGTCCAGAAATGTTTGAAGCTACTGACTGAATGAAAGGAGCTGGCATCTCACTCTCTTTGAATCTTCTTTATCATGCTAGGATTAGCAGGAAAAAGCAAAAAATTTCAGAATTGCACCATGCAATGTGGAGATATTACTGTTTGTGCATTTACAATATTCATTGATTTTTGCCATTGAAAAACATGTTTTTCATATACCAGAAATGTTTGAAGCTACTGACTGAATGAAAGGAGCTGGCATCTCACTATCTTTGAATCTTCTTTATCATGCTAGGATTAGCAGGAAAAAGCAAAAAATTTCAGAATTGCACCTTGCAATGTGGAGATATTACTGTTTGTGCATTTACAATATTCATTGATTTTTGCCATTGAAAAACATGTTTTTCATATACCAGAAATGTTTGAAGCTACTGACTGAATGAAAGGAGCTGGCATCTCACTCTCTTTGTTTTACCATATTTTTTTTTATTTTTAATAAACAATTTAACAGGGGAATAACACACGTGGCATAAAAGTAGTGACAAAGAATATTCATAATAAGGGAAAAATTCTGAGGGAAGGGAAAGGGAAAGGGAACAAACGGGAATGGATGATCAGGAAAGATGGGAGAAATTTGTTCGTCAAATAGTATATATGATAATACAGAAATTTGAACACTTTAAACACACATTACTATCATTAGCAAAAATTAAACATATTAATGAGCTAAACACGACACACATTAAGATGTTCCAGCGTTATGAGAGGGTTGAGGGAATTTAGTGAGCCAAATATCCCACTTCCTAGAAAATTTAAGTAAATTATTGTTGATAAGGGCAAATCTGAGTTCAAATATTCTATGGAGATTCATCTTATCAACTAAGTCCTCCAAAGTGGGGACATGTGACTTTCTCCAATAAAAAGCCAATGCGTTCTTACACACTGAAAATAAGTGAATCACCAAAGATCTTTCAAACGACTTATATGGTTCAAGATCTAAGGATAGTAAAGCCATTTGAGGGGTCAATACTACAGGTCTGCCTAAAAGGTCATCTACCAAAGAAGAGATCTGAGCCCATAGATTCCGGATTTTAGGGCAGCTCCAAAAGAGATGTAAAAGATCTCCCCTAAGGCCGCACTCCCTCCAACAAAGGGGAGAGTTGCTGGGCTTTATATGGTGAAGCCTGATTGGAGTGTAATACCATCTGGTTAGAATTTTGAAGTAAGCCTCTTGTAAGGGCATAGATATATTAGAGGCCTGAGAAAAAAGAACAGCACTCTCCCATTGATCGGATTGGAAATTGAGTTTTAGATCTTTTTCCCAGCGTATCATGTAGAGGTGTTTTTGGAAGGAAAGATCATTATTGAAGCTGTTATATATGTGTCTCAGGCTCCAAAAAATTTTGTGAGATGGGTTGCTTAACAGGTTCACCGAGGTTTCAGAAACAATAAGTTTACCAGAAATAAATTCCAGAATGATGCTCTTTAAATGAGAGTATAAAAAGAAATCAGAGGAAGGTAAGTTGAATCTTTTTTTAAGAGTTTGGAAAGGAATAAAGGCAGAAGCTTCATAGAAGTCTCCAATTTTCCTTAACCCTTTATTGTCCCACTGATCTGGAATGTAAGAGTTATACAGATCAGCAACAAAACCAATTGGAAAATTTTTGACAAAAGAAAATTTATCCCCATCAGAATCTCTTAGGGGACTCTTTTTCTTTCTTTTGGCGATTTTTTTCCAGGCGTCAATAATCGCCTGGAAAATAGGATGGGAAGAATCATGAGTGCACTGTTTAAAGAGATGCCTAAGTAACAATTCACGGGGAGAAGAACCATTATTTAAGAAGGTCTCCAGAGTCATCCAAGCTGGGGGACTGTCAGAATTAAACCAATTACTGCTCTGTTTGATGAGGTTTGCCAAATAGTAAGCGGAAATATTAGGGTGGCTCAGACCTCCGTTGCACTTATTCTTGTACAATATATCTGCAGATATCCTCGTACGTTTATTATCCCAGACATAGGAATTAATCTGATTTTGAATTTTTTGAATAAAGATGTGAGAAATAGTTAAAGGTAAGTTGCGGAAAAAATACAAGATTTTGGGTAGAACAAACATCTTAATAGAGAGGACTCTACCCCACCATGACAAATCTCTTTTCAAAAATTCCATCAAATCTCCACGGACGATATCCTCAATCAGAACCAGGTTGTCAGAAATTGTTGAGTTAATAGTTTTACCAATACTGATCCCCAAATAAGTCAGATTGCGTTTAGCCAAACCGAAGGAAAATCTCGAGTGTAAAACCTCTCTCGTCTGACGGTCCAGATTAATGTTTAAAAGTTTAGACTTCTCATTATTGATCTTAAAATAAGAAATCTGAGAGAATAGTTCTAGAACCTTCGAAACTTCCGCAACCGAATTTACTGGGTCCAGTAAGGAAAGCATAACATCATCTGCAAAGAGGCCAATTTTAAATTCTCGAGATGGGGTAGAAATCCCCCTAATGTCAGTGTTTTCTCTAATCCTCTGTGCCAAAGGCTCCATAGCCAGGACAAAGAGAAGGGGGGAAAGTGGGCAACCCTGTCTAGTACCATTTGTGATAGGGATTGGATTTGAGAGATAATTGTTAACATAAATTTTTGCTTGGGGGTTAGAATAGAGGGCCATAATTGAAGAGAGAAATTTGTTATCAAAACCGAATTTAATAAGGGTGAGTTTAAGGTATAGCCAATTTAACCTGTCGAAAGCTTTTTCAGCGTCTAAAGCAAGCAATGAAGTTGGGAGTTTCGCCGTATTTATCACCTTAATAATATTCAGAAGTCTTCTAGAGCCATCAGTTGCTTGCCTCCCACCAACGAAGCCAATCTGATCGTCGTTGATGAGAGATGGGAGAATAGTCGATAAACGATTGGCCAGAATTTTCGAATATATCTTAATATCAGTGTTAATTAGCGAAATGGGCCTATAATTTTTAACATTATCTCTCTCATCCTTAGACTTGGGTATTAGGGTAATGGTGGCTTCCAGCATTTCTGAGGGGAAGGAGCTTATTGAGGAAGCATGATTGAAAATTTTCGTGAGAGGGGAAGAAAGTAGGTCACAAAAAGTTTTATAATACTCATTGATGAACCCATCTGGACCCGGAGCCTTGAAATCTTTAAGTTGCTTTATTGTGTTAATAATTTCAAGGTTAGAAAAAGGCTTATTCAATGACTCGTGATCCAGAGGGCTCAATTTCGGTAGGTTAATGGAGGATAAAAATTTGTTGATTGCATCTGGGTGAGGATGGGAAATTAGAGGATCAGTTTTGATGTTGTAGAGTTTTTTGTAAAAATTTGCAAACTGGTTCACTATATCTTTAGGGTGGCAAAACGTTATTCCACTATTGTTTTTTATTTTATCTATTCTATTAATTGCTCTTTTACATTTGACTAGGCGGGCCATAAAGCGGGTAGGTTTATTTAGAGCCGCATAGTAATTAAATTTTGATTTCCGAATAATCGCATCATAGGAGGAAGAAATTTCTGATTTTAGCTCTACCCTTAAATTTGAGAGCTCTTTTTGAATTATTGGGGAAGGAAGATTTATTTGTTCTAGTTCTTTTTCCCTAATCAGTTTTTGAAGAGATTTAATTTTTGTTCTTTTTTCTTTTTTTTCAGATGAGGATATCTGCATTAGTACACCACGAAGGACGGCCTTGTGAGCGCACCAGCTGGAGAAAGGATTAGATAAGTCTGGGGTATCGTTCTCTCTAAAATAATCAGAAATAGCTTTTTCAATAATTTTTTTGTTTTTGGGGTTATGAATAAGTGAAGATCTACATTTCCAAAGAAATCCATTTTTAATAAGAGGACCAATATGAATTTCACATGACGTAGGGGCATGATCTGATAGAGACCTAAGGCCTATAGATACGTTAGAGAATTTGGGTAAAGAAAAGACATCAGTTATTATTAAGTCAATTCTAGAGGCCGTTTGGTGCGCATCCGAAAAGTGGGAGAATTCTTTGGAGGTAGTTTGCAGACATCTAAATGTATCAAATAGTTCGTTTTTATAAAGCCAATTATTTAGCGTTGGGTATAAGTGACGGCTGGGGGAGGAAGAGTCCATATGCCCGTCTGGGACCATGTTGAAGTCTCCTAAAAAAATCAATTCACCTCTCCTAACCTCTTCAACCTTTCTGAAAACCTTGTTCAAAAAGGGTATTTGCTTTTTATTTGGGGCGTATAGGTTAACAACAGTGCACTCATGATTATTCAGTTTACAGAGCAATATATGGAACCTTCCATTGACATCTTTATGCTGATCTAAAAACTCAAATGGGACAGAATCTCTGATCACTGTAGCTACACCGGCTTTTTTCCGGTCGCTAGTGGATTCAAATATATGAGGGTAGCGTTTGTGGGTGAAGGTAGGGTGTTTTCCCTCGGCAAACCTTGTCTCCTGAAGACACGCAACATCAGCACCAAGATGACCCAATTCCTTCCAAAGGGAGAATCTCTTATTGGGACTGTTTAGGCCTCTTACATTATAGGTGATGATCTTGATAGGCATAGGTAAATTAATAATCAAAGTAAATCACAAGGAGAGGGGTCAGTTGGTCCAACAAATTCCCAAAAAATAAAAATCAACCGACAATCAAAGCTGGAATACAATATCTCTAATATTAATTCAAAGATAGTAATAACAATAACCAAGTATTCAAAGAAAAAGAAAAAACGAATCAAAAAATCTCCTGAGGGAACCTTCACCGAAAAGGTTCTCCCTCAGATTGGGGGGAAAAATAATGTGGACAAACCATGAAGGCTAAATGTAAAGAAGAATGATAAATTTATTATAGCATGTTAGGTGAGGTGATAAAATGAGTTTATTTTTAAAGGGGACTCCCGAGGGAGTAGTGTTTATCATTTCAGCGGTGGGGTGCCTTTGTAACTTTGTAGGGAATGTCTTTTATAAAATCAAAAAATTTAGGGCCTTCATCAGGATCTGTAAGAGTGAATGTTTTCCGGTTAAAGAAAATCAGCAACTTTACTGGAAAGCCCCACCTATACGGGATATTCATATCCCTCAGTCTATCTGTGGTCAGTTTGTATGACCTTCTTGTATCCATGGTTTCTTTGGAAAAATCTGAGAAGATTTTTAGGTGCGAAAAAGGCTCTGGAAAAGTCCTGTTTTCCCTAATATAATTCAAGATTTTCTCTTTGGTCGAGAAAAAATGTAACCTAACTATTACATCCCTAGGAAGATCCGAGGAGATGGAGGTCGGACGAAATAGGCGATGGGCCCTATCGATAATAAGATCCTGCTCAGAGAGGGATGGGATTGTCTTGTGAAATAAGTCTTTGACAAAAGCCAAGACATCTGAGGGAAAAACATCCTCAGATATGCCTCTAATTTTCAAATTATTTCTCCTACTCCTATCCTCCAAATCCGCAACTTTTAATCTGAGTCTTTTAAGCTCAGATTTAATTTCTAGATTATCAGAAGAGACAGACTCTACCCTTCCCTCCACCGTTTCAAGTCTTTTAGTGTTTTCCTCCAATTTAAGACCAAAAGCTTCCAAAGTAGATTTCATGGTGTCTACCTGTTTCTCGAAGCCCAGTTTCATATTTCTGTCAATTGTCTTTAAAAGATTGTCCAGATATGAACCAAGGTCGGTATTTCCCAACTCTTGTGAAATGGGCATTTTGACCGGGACACTAAGCGTAGGGTCTGGGGACGAAGGGGAAAAGTCCTTTTTAGCACGTCTCTTATCTGGACTAGGATTAGGAGACGTGTCCGAGGATTCCTCCTCCGAACTCGTAGCCAGTGAAGAATACTTGTTGCTCCAGGCTCCTGGGTCCCTTCTCTTTGATGAGATGGAAATATCCATCTCTTCCACTTTTTTTTCTTTAACTACGGTAGAAGGGGCAGGTTTAGCATCAGGAATTCTCTGTGGTTTTGGAGATAATAGACTTTTAGAAGATTCTTTGGTGGGAGAGCTTATTTTAGAACTCTGTCTGTCTTCCGGATTTCTATGAGGTGATCTGGACTTAAGTGGACTGACAGTATTGACAGCATCTTCTGATGGGTTTGAAAATGAAAAGCGTTGGGAGGATTTCGCTCTAACCGCACTAGTTTTAAGGGGAGCTTCCAAAGACTTTTGGGTATTTTTTTTATTAGCCGCCATTATAAAATATCAGACCTATGGGTATATATATATAGAAAAACACTAAAATGACACTAAAAATATTTGACCTAAAAGGTGGACAAAAGACTTTAGGGTTGCAAAATGACTGAGAACAATGGCTAGAAGAAATTTGCGTTAAACAAATATCAATCCAACAAAAGACAATCAATACCCTTAAAAACTGCAAAATTATGTACCCCCTAAAATGCAATCCTTAAAATATGAATTACAATCAAAAGTAACAAAAAAAAAATAATGAAATTGACCTGAGGGATAAAAATAAAAGGCACATATAGTTCTTAACATGAAACTAATTATTATGGAGGCTTGCAAATCTGTAGAGTTCCATGGGCACCAACTGTTATATATATATCAAGTAGCGTAGTCACAGGGTATATATATGAGGGCAGAAACAGATCCTCCTATCCCCCCCCTCCCCTCAGAGTCAAGTCTCGCAGTAAAAATGATATTACACCGTTTGGAGTTTAATAAACCTCTGTATCAGTATTAATATAGAATCAGCACCATGGACAGCAGTTCAGATCAACGCTGCAGCAGGAGGCAGGAGAAATTGACTGGTATAAGTTCAGCACCATGGACAGCAGTACAGACTAATATAAGTTCAGCACCATGGACAGCAGTTCAGATCAGCACCATGGACAGCAGTGCAGAACGACGCCGCAACAGGAGGCAGGAGAATCTGAATAATGTAAGATCAGCACCTTGGACAGCAGAGCAGAGCAATGATACAGATAGAGGCGGGAATTTTAAATGTGCCAATGGAAATTCAGTACTATGGACACGGAGCACAGCTGTGTTGCTGCAGAAATAAAGAATAGAGTCATAGGAGTCTGTAGGGCTCAAATATCGGCAGCATACAAGATTTAGCAGTGTTGCAGCAGGTAGGGGAATCAACCCACAGGGGTCTGCGGAGCCAGGCACCAGAGTCACAGATTCAGCAGAGTCAGCAGCAGAGCGGCACAGCGGGGAGGAATGAAGCGGACTGTAAGTACCGGTGGCTCCTGTCAGTTAGGATCAGGGACATCAGAGCGGCCCCCCCAGCAGCAGGAGGGGGAAACCGCCGCCGCTATAATAGACCCGGGGTTATAGGAATGTGGGCTGTGAACACCGGCGGTGTCCGTCAAACAAGGAGGGGGTGGAGCAGAGCGGGGCCGTTGCAGCGGAGGGGCACCGTCACTCTAGGAACAGCCCCAGGAAACAAGTAACAGCCGCACAGGAAGTAAGGAGCCCGGCCGCAGGAACCATCGGTGGCAGTCAGCTGAAGGGAGAAGGGGACAGATCGGCGCCGCTGCAGGAGGGAGAGACACCGCTACGACCGGAGCAGCCCCGGGATTTTAAAGGACGGGTCCCCAGAAGTTAGGTAAGAGCCCGGGCGTCAGCCTGGGTTTAGCTCACCTTACTTTGAAGTATGCTGTCCCGCTCCGGCTCCCGGTCTCCGCGTCGTTCAGGCTTGGGGTCCCGGTCCTCAGCTAGATTTAGGGGTCTTGTCCCGTAGAGGCAGGAGGCTTGGTCCGGAGGAGCAGTGCCACTTCTCCAAGGTGCGGGGTCCTGTAGGTCTGGTCCGGTGTTCCGTAGAGCTACTTCAGCTGGGAGCAGGGACGGGTTGTCTGGCGGCCGCCGGCGTCTCCAGTCAGGGAGAGTCCTGTGGCTTGATAGAAGGGGTCGATCTTCAGGGGACAGAGTCCTATTGGTTCACCTAAGTCCCCGGTCTCAGTGTCCACTCTTTAGGTTGCAGGACCGTGGAGGGGGACAGATTATCACGCGGTCTCCGTCACCACAGCAGCGGGACCGCGCGGCCTTTTTAGATGATATCTACAGTTCTGCTCCTCCGTGTAGCCGCGTCAGCTGTGAGCAGGGCCGGGTCTTCGGGCTGCTGCCGGTGTCCTGAAGCAGGAAGGTCCCGTAGCTTGGCGTCCGTGTGCTGGACTTCTCAGGGCTCCGGTCTCACAATCTTCTTACTTGATTGTAGATCTGGAAGGTCCCCGGGGTCCGCGATCCTCCACAGAAAGTGCCGGCCGGTGTTTTTAACTTCCGGAGTCCTGTCACTGGTCGCAGCTAGTAGCAGGGTGGTACAGCGCCGGGCGGTGGTATCTCTGTAGGAGTCTTACCCCCGGTCGCAGCTGGTAGTGGGGTGGATAGCAGGCAGGGACAGCTTGCAGGCTGGCGGTCCAGTACAGTGGGGCCGTTTTCAGGGCTACAGGGTCCCGTGGGTCTAGTTAGGACTCGGTCCTTGTTACTTCCCAGCACAGGCTGTAAAAGCTGAGGTATATAATCGGCTCGTCCCGCAGCCACCGGCCTCCCACAACAGCAGAGCAGGCTTTAAGGGCTCCTTGCCACCTTCCTCAAAATATGAATCCTTTGCAAATTGTCCGATAGCACCCGATAAGCAGTGTTCCTAGGTCCAGAGGAAGGGAGTAGGGAGGGTCCCCTTGCAGAGACACACAGACCTGCAAGCCTGCAGGTCTATGTCACAATACCCACGACTGGCATGAAATCAAGGACGCACCTCACTGCTTCCAAACGAAATATCTCCCAGAATAACAGGTCAGGGAGAGTCTTTTCAGTATCCAGATGATCCTTAAGCTTTAGGGAGTTAATCCATGTAAGAATTGAACGAGTAAATCTTCTTAAGTTGCTTTTATCGTCGCTTTGTAGTTTTAGCCCTCAGGGAGCTCAGGATCAAGCTGTCATCTCGTCCTGTGCTCAGGCCACTCCCCATCTCACTCTCTTTGAATCTTCTTTATCATGCTAGGATTAGCAGGAAAAAGCAAAAAATTTCAGAATTGCACCTTGCAATGTGGAGATATTACTGTTTGTGCATTTACAATATTCATTGATTTTTGCCTTTGAAAAACATGTTTTTCATATACCAGAAATGTTTGAAGCTACTGACTGAATGAAAGGAGCTGGCATCTCACTCTCTTTGAATCTTCTTTATCCTGCTAGGATTAGCAGGAAAAAGCAAAAAATTTCAGAATTGCACCTTGCAATGTGGAGATATTACTGTTCGTGCATTTACAATATTCATTGATTTTTGCCATTGAAAAACGTCCAGAAATGTTTGAAGCTACTGACTGAATGAAAGGAGCTGGCATCTCACTCTCTTTGAATCTTCTTTATCCTGCTAGGATTAGCAGGAAAAAGCAAAAAATTTCAGAATTGCACCTTGCAATGTGGAGATATTACTGTTTGTGCATTTACAATATTCATTGATTTTTGCCATTGAAAAACGTCCAGAAATGTTTGAAGCTACTGACTGAATGAAAGGAGCTGGCATCTCACTCTCTTTGAATCTTCGTTATCATGCTAGGATTAGCAGGAAAAAGCAAAAAATTTCAGAATTGCACCTTGCAATGTGGAGATATTACTGTTTGTGCATTTACAATATTCATTGATTTTTGCCATTGAAAAACGTCCAGAAATGTTTGAAGCTACTGACTGAATGAAAGGAGCTGGCATCTCACTCTCTTTGAATCTTCTTTATCATGCTAGGATTAGCAGGAAAAAGCAAAAAATTTCAGAATTGCACCTTGCAATGTGGAGATATTACTGTTTGTGCATTTACAATATTCATTGATTTTTGCCATTGAAAAACATGTTTTTCATATACCAGAAATGTTTGAAGCTACTGACTGAATGAAAGGAGCTGGCATCTCACTCTCTTTGAATCTTCTTTATCATGCTAGGATTAGCAGGAAAAAGCAAAAAATTTCAGAATTGCACCTTGCAATGTGGAGATATTACTGTTTGTGCATTTACAATATTCATTGATTTTTGCCATTGAAAAACATGTTTTTCATATACCAGAAATGTTTGAAGCTACTGACTGAATGAAAGGAGCTGGCATCTCACTCTCTTTGAATCTTCTTTATCATGCTAGGATTAGCAGGAAAAAGCAAAAAATTTCAGAATTGCACCTTGCAATGTGGAGATATTACTGTTTGTGCATTTACAATATTCATTGATTTTTGCCATTGAAAAACATGTTTTTCATAAACCAGAAATGTTTGAAGCTACTGACTGAATGAAAGGAGCTGGCATCTCACTCTCTTTGAATCTTCTTTATCCTGCTAGGATTAGCAGGAAAAAGCAAAAAATTTCAGAATTGCACCTTGCAATGTGGAGATATTACTGTTTGTGCATTTACAATATTCATTGATTTTT